>NC_056748.1:390832327-390941535 GCF_019279795.1 Protopterus annectens | reverse complement strand
TGTGTGTACATATATATATATATGTATGTATATTATATATGTGTGTGTGTGTGTGTATATATATATATATTTGTTGTCTGTCTTTCGGCTTTTCCCGGTTAGGGGTCGCCACTTTGGAATTCCGATCCTCTAATGATTGGCAGTTGGTTTTTATGGTGTCGAGTTGCCGCCAGGTTGTGTAAAAAAAAAAAAAAAAAAAAAAAAAAAAAAAAATTCATTATATGCTTCTTTGACAGCTGTTTCTCAAGTGACTAAGCTTTTTTAAAATGTGCTGATTCTTCTTCCAGAGTGACTGCTTCTGGATTAGTTTTGAGGAGACTTGCCTGGCTTTTTAAATTTTTCTCCATGTCTTTTTGCTTTTCCCGGTTAGTGGTCGCCACAGCGGAACTGCGGTCCGCAAATGATTGACAGTAGATTTTTATGATGCTGAGTTGCCAGTCCGATGCCCAAACTTCAAAGAGCCGCAACCTTCAAACTCTTGACAGTGAGATTCCCTTCTTCCTTTTCAGGGGAATTCCTTTTGCCAGGGAACTAGAATTTTCTCTCCTCTACCGTTCTGCATGCTATTACATTTTGTTAAGTCCACCACAGCAAGGCAATTCTCTACAGGGCCAAAGCTCATTTAATCATTATCTTGGCTTTATCTGTGGCGTTTTAGAAAGCGTTGTATTCTAGAAGTATTCTAGAATTTGCAGCTTGCGTCTCTGTACATACCTTTACATAGCATTACAAACTTGATTCATTATCCTGGTCTAGGCTGGATTTGCTAGGACCATTCTTCAGGGACGCCTGAACCATCATCCTTTCTCTTCACAGTCAGTTTAAGCTGTAGTATTCTGTCTATATAGCGAAGGCTACTGTAGCAGTGATCATGTCAACATCTGCTGTCATGGTAAATTTACTTGGCACAGCTATTCTGTACTCTTGATTCTAATTTATGATGATTGGGTTATGGTCCTTAAATGTCAGTATTTCAGCTAAGGCAGTGGTGTTCTGCTTTACAAACATCAAGTGATGATTTTTTGTCTATTTTGTCAGTCATAATAGATTGTGTAATTATTAGTTCAGGTAATTTAGTTGTGCTGAGTCACCTGTAATGGCTATGTTTCAGAAATAGCCTTTGAATTTGTGTTTTCTAGTTGCCCGTTTTTAAGGGGTCCTCTAGGGATGCATGATGTTTGTTGGAGGAGTATAGATACCCTGAAATTTTGAAGGATTTGTGATTACCTACTTGCGTGGTTAATATGGTTTCTTTGTTTAATTCATAAGGGTATTGATTAGAAGAGGAGTGTACAACTGAGGTGGTTATTATAAAAAAAAAAAAAAAAAAAAGCTGTCCCTTCAGCCTTTTTACGGACTCTATCTTGCCTGATGATGCAATGCCCTTGAGGGGTAAAATCTATTTTTTTTGTGGAATTTTAACCTGATTTCTCTTGTAACTAGTATGGCTGATGTGTAGAAATCAGTAAAAACATGTAGCTTTGTTTTGTTGCAAAGGCTGCTTGTGTTCTAGTTGACTATTTTGAGTCCTTTACAATTTTCCAAGCTTGCCCTTGAGGTGAGTTTAGTCTTGCGTACTCCACTGTGATTGTTGAATTGCTAAATAGGCCAAAATTAAGGTATACATCATCTGATCAGATTATTGGGTTGAGGCATATAAATTTTAGTAATCTGAAGTTTGTTGCAGTGGTACAGCACTTTTGTTTGTGCTGCATTAAGCTATTCATTTGATAGTTTTAATGGATTTATGGTTAATGTTGGTTGCTTGGCATTGATCAAATGATCATTTATAGGTAGATAGGTTGGTAATTTATTGGCTGTAGAAGACTCTCTTGTACTGAGTTTGCGTTTTGTGTACCTGACTATTGATACCAACGTTATTTGGCTTGTGGAGGTGAGTGTGACAGAGAGGTGTGATTATACTATTTGATGATTAGAATTGAAAGTCAATGAGGGGGAATCTTGTGATGCACTTTTTGGGTAGAAGTGTAGAGAAAGAGAGTATTTATTTTAAGATGTAATTGGCAGTGAGTAGCAGGAAATGTGTATGTGCTTTTAAAGCAAAGTGTTAAGAATGAGGTTTGTGGTATGGAATTTTAGGTTTTGGTTAGATAGTGAGGGAGGGGTCTAGATGTATTATGACTGAATGTAGTTGGGTAGCTTAAGTTTGTCAGATGGTGCTGCTTAAGTGGAAAAGTGGAAAAGCTGTACAGACTGCCAGCTGCTTGTCAGTAGAGGATATCAAACATCACTTGAGAGTGTACTTGTTTTGCAACATACTTGGTCTACAGAGTTGCCAACAGGTATTGCTCAAGAGAGCATTTAAGAAGTGTGAAACAAATGATGGTATTTGTGTAATGTTGGGAAACAATGATATTTTCTGCATATGTGGTGCACTAGATCTTTTTCTGTCACATCTAAGTATCCCATAAGACTGTGAACATTTAAATGCAAACCAGTGGACTTTCCACCACAATCTGTTATGATAGTCTTCTACTACTTGTTGGGCCCACAAGTTGGTCGGGCAGTCAGCCTGTGGTCATGTACCTCATGTTGTCTGTGGCCAAGGGTGCAAAAAGTAAAGAAAGCTTGCAAACATTTGCAAAGGTTAGGGAGTGAGGAGGTAAGAGTGGGCTGAGATGTTGCAGTCATGAGGTTTGTTACTGCAACATATGCATAAAAGTAAAGTACAGGAAATGACAGGAGTCACTAGTTTTGAATAGTTAATCCTAAGGGTGAGGTTTACTTTTTGTAGCTGAAGTGCTACTGAAGAAGTGAGGGCTGAGCTTGTGCACAAACAGCTGGACTCCTGAGGCAATTATTGTAGAGTCATTGTGATATGTGACCCTTCTAATGGGGGGCACACTTTGTAATTCCCTAAACACTCCTGCAGTCTTGTAAGAGAGCAAGATTACTACTGCTTGTAAGGATAATCTCAAGAAATTCTTAAACGTCCATAAGAGGCCAAACTTCAGCAGTAATTGGCACTGGTGTTTGATACATAAACAGTCACTGAAAAATAATTTGAGTGCATTCAGATATGTTATTCACAGTTATCTAGCATTTAGTAGCCAACTAGTCTTTAACACCTTATGGTGTTGCAAGGGGGAAGATTAAGCAGTAACTACTCAGTGCCCCCCAAAGGTACTCCATTTCTCTGCGCAGCTCTGTTATTTGATTGTGGTGAAATTGAAAGAAATAATAGCCACATTAATGTGTTTCAGCTTTGTGTATTTAAGCATATGCATGCCTCTGTCCATCTCCACTGTAGCAAGTCCTATACAGTTGTTTTATGATCAAGTAGCATCTCTTTCTACTTTTATACAGTCTGATGCCTCATCTCCTGCTTCAAGAGTTATCAGTCTGAACATTTTTCTTCTGGACATTTAACTGATCAAAGTAAAAGAAGTAAAGTTCTGCAACAATGCATTTCAGTTTGCGCTGTCATACACATACCTTCCTGTGCTGGTGCTCCATATTGACAGATGTTAAGCAGTGGCCCTTGGTTTCACACAGTCTGCCTCTGCAACTCACACCAGCATTTTTTTATCCAGAAAAGAGTGTCTTTTTTTGTTGGGGAAAGAAATAATGGCCACAGTAATGTGTTTCAGCTTACTGCTCGTCTTAGATACAATCCCCTAGTTTCAGTTGCCACTAGTAATAATAAAAAAATATATATTTGCTTCTACTGCTGTGAGCAGTGTGTACTGTTACCACTGCTTACGTTATATATCTTGTCCCCTTAGCGTGCCCAGTGTTCATTATTTAAAACATAACTACAAAATAAAAGTGTTCATACCACTGATCAAAAGTGATCATCTGGGTTGCAGTCATATTTCCATCCCTTTATGTAACAGAGCTAGGTTTACAAGGCCATTCTGACTGTTGCCCATGGTGAAAGTTGACTAGGCACATACATCTGAGGAACTAAAGCAGTATGTAGCTGTAGTGTTTCCATGCTTGGGAGGGGAGAGGTTGATGTATGTGGAGACGCTTGGACAGCTTGACGCACACAAAAGAAAAGAGATGAAAATGGAGTAAAGAAGGGGAAATAGGATAAGACTGTGTATATAGCAGCTGTACTGACTTAAGGAAATGTGCATAGTGTGTATAAATGGGGTCCTTGAGCACTTTGTTATAGGCATTGGTAGGGCGTAGGTCACTGAATGGGGTTTAAGGATGCTTGAGGTCGATTTATAGAAAGGCTGCATATGGAAACAGACATTTTTACAATAAGTGCATTACTGGGCAATCCAGACTGAATGTAGTCTTTGTTCCTTTACTTAAAAAAGCATAATGGCAATGGCTTGTAAGCAGAGGGGAATGCACTTAGTTTTACAGACTTTGAGGGATTTCAGTTTCAGGTAAGCATTCTGTGTACTGTACTCTGCTAAAAGTTTAACAAGTTTGAATGTAAGAGATATGTATATTAGCCACCCAGTCAACCTTGCTCAGACAGATGCATTTTAAATGCTCGGCTTTCTCGAGTATTGTGTTTGTATGTTAGGATTATTCATTAATGGGGTGTCTAATTTTCAAATAACGTTTGCGTTGCAGGGTGACAGCCATATGAATGGAAATGAAAATACTGAGCCAGGTAGGTTTGAGTATCAATATCTACAGCACCTGGTAACATTTCCTTTAGTAAATTTATCACATTCTTATGCATGAATGAGGTACTGCTTTAGAAAAGGAGGAACATGGTTCAAAAGCCAACAATTTACAAGTTCCTAGCATTAAATTCTCCCACCTTCTCACTTTTGATTTGTGCATATTTTCTCTGGTTGTCCTTGAAAATGGAAAGTGTGGTGCCTTATACTCACTTGAGAGATAAAAATAAATATGGCAGCCTCTTCTGTGTCTTTAAAATGAATAATCCACTTAGTCATGATGTTTCTTTTGGAGAAAAAGAAACTTCATATCCTTTGAAAATTTTTTTGATTTGTGAGCACTTCTGCTGCTGACTCAGATTGCAATTTGGTTCTGCTGGACCTAAACATGTTTTTACCTTTTTTACTATTTCTGAGACCAAGTTTCACTTTTTCTTGATGCTGAGTTTTCTCTGTGGATTAAGTCATTTTACACATTTTGTAAAATTTAATGTGTGCATGTTATTTATTTATTCATTGGTTTGATTTGATTGACTTGCATTTTTTTCTGTTGTCCCCATCTTTGGGTGCCTTTGGGAGGACCATCTGAATCTTGACTAATGAATACTGGACATTCGATTTTATATTAAAGTTGTGTTGTTCATATTACAGCAAATAAAAAGAAGAGGACTAGAGAAGATGAAACGTATAATATTGTGGATGTCATGTCTAAAGAGGCAAGTTAGAAATTTATTTTTAATATAGTGTTTATTTTCTTGTCATATACATTGACTTTTCTCTTGTTATTAACAGTTATTTTACTATAGTAAGTTTGGCACCTGTGAAAAATTTTGTCCTGCATTTTTTGAACTGCGACAAAACACAATAAAACATTTTTGCCCAGCTTGTACAACTTAATGTGACTACCACTAGAGTACTTGCGGTAGAATCTGTTGTGTGTAAAATAGCGGGGTATTTTTGTGGCTTGGTACTGTGACTCAAGGCCTGAATTTGAGTACTTGGTGTGGTTATAGCCAGATAACCATCCAAAGACACTGAAGGTTATACAGCAATTATGCACACTTCTTTGTCACAGCAGTGGGGGTGGGGTGGGGGGTGGGGCTAAAGCAGACTGCTTTGAAGTCAGTGTAATGGAGAATGGCACTCTGTTAGCCAACAGAGTTCACCTGAATGACATCTCATACTCCAGTGTGGATAATAATTAGGGCAGAACTGTTGAATTTCAAAAACCTAACAACAAAATCTCAGAACTTGGAAGCCTTCCTTAAGCTTTAAGACATCAGAAGTATTGTTCCATGGTAGTTATAGCACTACCTGCATTCCAGGGTGCAACGAGTACAATGTATTCAGATCCACTGGCAACTATAGAAGAATATCTGTATTTATTTGTAACCCTATTGTTTCTCAACAGGTGTTATATGATACAAATCTAAGCATGCTTGAAGTTTTAGTTACACTCAAAATTATCGTATTTTAGCCATTTATAGCCCTCCAGCTTTGACCCATTCAGATCATGCAGAAGAGCTTAATTAGAAAAAGTAAAAGTTGAATGAAATCCCTTTAATATGGGTAATTTCAACTATCCACTCATAAATGATAAACACAACAACAAACATACCTAACGATTCCTGGACTTTGTGTCAGTGCATGTGATCAAATTCATCTTGTACCTGTCAGAGATGTTAGTCTTGCTCTTGTCCTCAAACATTTCTTCCAATTTCACCACTGTGCTTGCTATCCCTTTCCTAGTTGCATTTAACGATTTTGCTGGGAAGTTCTGCATGTAAACCTGCTTTGTGACACCTTAACTCTGTTACATTCAGGGATTACTCCAAAACCAATTTGTTATTTACTGATCATCATAAATGGTATAGCTCCCCAGCAAATATTGTACTTGAGACTGCTGTCTGCTTATTTAAATTTTACTTCCTCTTGGATACATGGATAGATGAATAGATGAAGTGTGTGGTATCAATACTAGTCTGGCATAAGCATAATGGCAAATGTAGAAGTAAAACCATATGTTGGACCACCATATCAACAACTCTATAATGAAAAGAGAAATTTCTTGGCCATTACTAAAATATGTCAATTTCTTCATTATAAAAGGAAGTGAAAACTAATAAGTCTCAGAATTGTTATTAAGAAGTGAAAGGGCAACTAGGAACTTAAGATTGCAGGTAATTCAAAAGACAACCATAAGGCTTTAAGTTTTGTTAAGAAGCTTGGAGGTAACCTACAATTCTGTACTGAACTGCTTTCCAGTGGTATCTCCTTCTCTGACCCCAAGGACATGGTTAATATTCTTGCTGATAAATTTGCTTCTAATTTTATTCCTCCCTCCCTCCTCTCTGTCCTTGATATTCCCATTACATCCCTTCTCCTGAAATCATTTGGACCCAGTCCTTTTGGAATGTGTCTTGACAATATCCATGGATTCGTTCTGAAAAGGGTAATGTCCCAGCTAGCAAAAGCCATCTGTCAACTCTCCAACCGAAGTGTTTCCACTGATTATAGGTTTATCGCCTTGAAGTGTGGAGAATGGCCCTTGCATAAAGGTGGACCGTCTACTCATTCTGGGAATTGCAGCCTCTTAGTCTCACTAGTGTTTGCAAGGCTATGGAACATAATGCAACTGAGCTAATAAACAACGATATAGGTGACCTTTTATCCCGGGATACATATAGTCCAGTTTTGTAAAAGGCAGAATGCACCTAATCAACCTGATAGTTCTTCATAAAGGTTACTGAAGCCATGGATAAGGGGTGTACAGTCCACACTGCTTATCTGGACCTTGCCAAGGCCTTTTACACTTCCACCTCATGCTGAGATTATTAACAAGTTCTCCCATCTCATCATTATTCTGTACTTAGTTTACTGGATTGGTAATTGACAGTCTCATATAAGCTACAATTAAGTTCAGGGATATTTGCTTTAAACAGAAAAATATCACTAGTTGTGTTCCGTGGGTATTGTTATAGTACCCTCTTGGTATAAATTTCTGTGACATAAAAGCCAATATCAAGGGGATATAGATAATCAGGTTTGCTGATTACATTCTAGGGGTGCTTATCCAGTCCAATTCTGATACTCGAATTCTGCTGCAAGGCTGGTCCCAGGCAAATGGTTGGTGTATTAATTGTGAACTTAACCATCAGCATCAAGAAATGCAGTATAGTTTCCTTTGATAAATCTAACATCACTACTCCTTAACATAATGCTGTCATATTTAAGTGGAATGTCATCTATATCATGGACCTGGGTATATGTGGATAACTCTCCTTCGATCAGCTTGTCTCTGGGGTGGTTAGAAAATCTGTCTACCTTATGCAACTTATCCTTTGTGGTATCTCCCAAGAGTCCAGAGAATTTTTAAGTCGTACCCTGTTTTTATCTTATTAGGCCTGTCATTGAATACAGCGTACTCTTTGGCATGTACCTCATCAAATACCTAAACTAGCATGATATACCTCATTGTTTCCTCACCAAAAAGATCTCTGATCTTGGTACTCTTAGCTATTCTAATAGACTAAAAGACGTGTCTCTGTACTCCGTGTCATACAGACACATACAGACACCTGAAGGGCGATCGCTGCTTAGATTTCCATGATATGAATGACCCAAAACTCTCTGACCTAAATAGAACCAGTGGTAAAGCAAACACCATTTCCGGAGACCTTAAACCTATACTGTAACATCAGAAACAGCAAATGAAGCAAAAGATGCGTAATACAGCATATCCCTTGTTTTCTGTAATAGGCCTTTATTATCTCACCCTAGCCAACATACATCTCCTGTTTCTGAAATAGGCTGTCCGTATCCCTAAAACCTTTAAAACCAGTCTGGATAGGTGATTGCAAATTTTCACTGGAGATATATTCAGAGAAACCCTACTTAATGGGGGACATTGTTAGTCTTCCACCAGTGTTAGGTGATTATGCTGAGCTTCCTTTGACCATAAGCTTAATAAGACTCTATAAACCTATGTACATGGAGAGCCGTCACGCTGCCTGCAGTTAAGGTTGGTTCATCTGCTGTAGAGATTTTATTCTCCCTGCCTGGCTGCAATACAAACTTCTCCACAGCTGCCACATTGTAGAAAGGAATAAGTGGACAAACTGAGGAAGGGAGAAGAGCAGGAAGCAAACAAAAAAAGTAGTTGGGTGGATTTGAAGCTTTTTGTTGGCAACAAATTTTTTTTCTTTGCTTCTTATAATTTCGTAGGTGTACTAGGCTAACAACCACATGGGTCTTTTTAAGCCTAACCATACATGCCAAATTATACTAAATTAAATGTATTTAAATGTTTTAAAAGCTCTGTACTAGTAGACAGTCTTTTGAAATGTATTAAATTGCTGTGGGTCTCTCTTCATTGCATTTTCATATAATATTAAAATGAGAGGTTGCATACATTGGAAGGTAGTACTGTACTCATCTGTTGAGAATGAAATTGTTCCTTTCCTGTCCTGTCATGGTATGAGAGAAAGTTACTCATTGGTAAATGGTCACAACACATAAATATTGGAGTGGTAGATTCTTCTAGTGCTTCTGTCCATCTGTGTTTTACTATATTAAGAATACGGCCTTTACTTTGCGTGTAATGAGTGCACCAGGATAGCTTTAGGACATCTCCCTTTGCTGTTTGATCCTGCAAGCTTGAGATGTGACAGTCATTGGCTGTTTTATTTTGGATGTTCATTTAAAGATTTTTTTTACGTTCCATTTATTTCTTATTTGTGTGTCAGAGTAGTTTGTGGAATCACTGATTCTAGTATTCTTAGTCCTTCCCAAGAATGATATGAAATATTTTGCGTTTTGTAGATGAATCAGTTTGGGAAACCTTTCCAAAACCTTCCCTTCAATTTGTGTAATGAGGCACATGGTCTGTTATGCCTTCTTTGGAGAATCCAAGTCTGTATCCATTGCTGGGATTAACAGGCACTAGCAAGCTTTAGTTTTGCTGACCAAGTTATGCCTGTGATGTTTCATGTCCTTATTTCTTGAGAAAAGAAATTTTAGCTTTTTATTGTACAAGTCATTGGCAATCGCAATGAATTCCACCTGTCTTTGTTTTAGAATGTATGGCAAGCTTAACCTTTTTTTCATTTTCTTCTCTCTTCTGTGTAGTTAGGTTTTTGGATTTAACTATTTTTTAAAGACTTGACCATTTTTTTTTCCTTTTAGGAAATCGTAGCCAAAGCTAAAAAGGTCAAAACCAATGATGAGGTATGAATTTTTATTATGCCTTGCTGTAGTTTTGTTTTCTTCTTCTATCTGACCTTCCTTGTACAGCTTTTTTCCAGCCACGTCTGTGTATGCTAAAGTTCATGGTGCATAATCAATCTTAGGGAGGTGTGGATGTGTGTGTGGGTGTGTGATATATTTGTATGTGCTTAGGATAATTAACTTTTTTACAGTAGGAGTTATGATGTTACATGCCCATTATGCATTCTCAGTTTATAGAATGACAGAGGCTTAAAGGAGTTTGCTCTAAGCCATCTTAGACTGTCTTCAGTAAAGACACATAAGATCAATGTGAATTTCATTTCCTTTCAGTGCTGCTTATTACAGTAATTGCCTTTAGAGAAGTCAGTACTTTCACAAACACGACTGGTAGAATTCTCCAGATACTTACATTCTCCAGTTCATTACAACTTTCATCCTGGCAAGGAAGATCTGCCTTCACTCAGGTTACTTTGCTTAGAATCTACCAGTTACCATGACAGTCTTGATCAGTAGCCAAATACTGTTATAAAACCCTTCTGTAATGTGGCAAGAGGTCTAAATTGGAGCCAGATAAAGTAGTTTGACCAACACAGCTTTAAAATGTACCTTCTCAAAAATAATAAATATGTAAACCAGCCATAGGATCTTAAGTGTATAAAGTATTAAAACTTTAGTTGTAAAAGTACTGTAACTTTATTTTCTAAGTTTATATGCAGAGGTATATACATTTGCACATAGGCACATATAAATATTTAATACAGTTGGACTGCTTGAAAGGAAAATACTAGTACTAGATAAATGGACTGACTGAATCTACCCTAAAAAATACTGACCCTTGGCATAAGTTACCTGAAGGTTGTCCAAGTAGATTGCAGAACACTTCTACACATGTTAATACAGTGAGATCCAAAGCAAGATTGATTTACTGCATTTTTCATCTCAAAATATTTAGCTTATTCTGATTTTTACAGGAAATAGAGGTACCTCAGTTTCATTCATGCATACAAAATGATCACAAACTGGGATTAAATAACAGGCTTTCACATCTTGCTTTTACCCCTGCCCCCACCCATTGAGCCAGCATTCCTCAAATTTCTGTCCTGAAGACTAACTTCTTGGCAATATTTACTTTGGCTAGAAGGATTTCTGAGTTGGAAATTTTCATGGGCAAAGAACCCTTCCCCATTTCCACAAGTATAGGATCACTCTGCGTAATAATCCAACTTTCCTGCCCAAGATTATCCCTTAAGCAGGCTATCCTCTTCCCTGTATTTTCCCATCATCCCAGAGCAAAGCAAGGGGACCTTAAATTCTTTAGCTATGCATAGGCAGCTGAGATTTTACTTGGACAACCCAAAGCCAATTAAAAAATCTGATCAGTTTGCATTATTTACCAAAGCTGTGGAGAGTCCAGTTTGTAAGAAGATGATATCCAGCTATCACACTGCATTTGATTCTGTTATTTTCTTTGATAGCAGAACTGTCTATAATCATGCTAGAGTCCATTCTACTATGGCATTAAAATCACCACCGCTTTCTTGGAGATCGCTGAACAAGGAAGCACCTACTTGATCAAACATTCATACTTCCAAACATTACAGTATGGTTATTGTATTAAGTGCAAAGGCAAGGTTGGTCAGGGCCATTCTGCAAGGACTGCTATGTATTACCCTCCCATAGCTCTGAAAAATGTTATGTTATGTTGCCCTATCTCACAGTAATTTTGCAGGTTGGGTTCGGAGCCAATCTCGGCTCAGACTCTGCCGTATACTGAAGCTTGAGAGCTTCCACTGGCTCAAGGCTAACCCCTATCCCATGATGCTCTAGGCCACATCTCCAGATTTCGTTTGCCGCTCAAGCGATCGAGAAGTGTTTTTACTGGCTTGTTGGCTGAGTATAGTTTTCTGTTAGATTAATCTATCTAAAACTCGTTCCTTCTACTCTTTTTTTTTTTTTTTTTTTTTTTTTTTATCTCTAGAGAGTTAGTCGTGTTGTCTGCATTAGATAACTGTAGTTAGCAGTAAAACCCCTTCCTAAACCCGGTGAGAGTTTCTGTTTAACTTAGAGGGCTCTTGCGGCCCCGTTTAAGTTAGAGGGCCGCTTCCCCCATGTCTTCCTTGTCTTGTCTCTGTAACAGAATCCGTTTAAGTTAGAGGATTCTTATTCTTACTTTCCTTTTTTTTTTCTGCTTGTTGCTGTAAAAATAATAATAATATTTAGAGGTAGTTTCCCCGTAAGTAGTTTTTGCGGTTGTTTAGTTAAACATTTTTTCTATAGTGTTGGCTTTGTTTTTCTTATTGCATAATGTTAAAAGACAAGGATAGAAAAAGGGGAACCCAAGGAGCATAAGCCGTCAGTGTTCAAAAAGTGTGATAAATCCACACAGAAGATCTCTCACAGATGGGCACATGAACTGTGTTTATTGCCTCGGTGCCATCCACTTATAGGACTCCTGCACCATATGTCACGGGTTCAAGTAGGAGGGTGCTCCATGAGCATAGAAATAAATTGTCAAGAGGTTTGTTGAAAGGGTCTTTTCAAGAAGCTTTAGACAGCTTTCAGAGCTCCAAACCATCCTCCCCTTCTTCATCTCAAAGTAAGTCAACCAAATGACTGGCTACAACAGCTCCAGTTTCAGAGCCACCTAAAAAGATAGTGTCGTTGGAACCGAGGGCTGTCAATTCCGATACACCCGGAACTACTACTTCGGTGCCAAAAGTCCATGGAGCTGACAGAAGTATCGAGGAGTCTGTGTCCTTTATTGGAGTCGATATCCCCAACGTCGAGATCTGCTATCCTGGAGAGGGGGATCTCCTTCCTTGTCCACCTGTTCTTCCAGGAATTTATCTGATGAAGATGTGGAGCGGGTGGTGAACAGATTGCTTTGAACACCAGCCTTGGAAAAAATTTTGTTGTCTTTGGACCCAAAGGAATCGGAGCCATCCCATATGAAGCCTATTTCATCGGTTCCTCCTCAGATCACTCTGGAGTCTTCGAAGCCAGCGAGTTTGGATCCGATAGCAGCAGAACCGTCGGTGCCAAGAGCACCTTTGGAATCTTTGGTTCCCACTTCGGCTTTGATGTCCTCTGCTCCTTCCGATGTCAAGGAGTCTAGGAGCTGACACTCCAGTCGGGAACGGGGAGGGGAGCCGGCGTGGGCAGTCATTCGACCCAACTCTACCCTTCGATGCCTCGGCTAGGTTGAGCTCGGCTCCTACCTCAGTTTTGGAGCTACCTGCTCCAGTTCGGAGTCCGCCTTCTGTCTCTCTAGAGCGGATGGTCTCCTCGGAGCGGGGCGGGGAGGCCCTTGCACTGATGGAGGGAATGCTGTCTCCTCAGACAGCCCCGCTCTCAGAGCCAACTTCTTGCCCCTCCCAAGTGCCAGTGTCTGTCTCATCACCACCGCCCCCTCCCAAGCGTGGAGACCCAGAACCTCAGGAAGCCCCCTGCTGGTGGCATTGTCTCTTCCGAAACTTCTCTGGAGTACTCCTCTGAGGAAATCCCTCGGAAAGAGACTGTGCAGGTGGAACCACATAGTAGACTCCCCAGAATCTGTTACTTCTTATACCGATTTGAATGAGTTGGAAGGGTCCCCACGGTCCCCTCTCTGAGGGTGTCTTCTTTGTAGACATCCTTGAAATCCTGAAACAGAGGGGTGGTTGGAAACCCACCAACCCTTCAGAGGACGAATCGGTATACCTGCAGGCTTTTAGGTCTCGCCCTTCCACCTCCTGGGTGACTCCTCCTTTTGACCAGCTGTTAGATGTAATATCTCGTAAAGCTTGGACATCGCCTGATACAGTGGAACCTATTCCGAGGAGGCCTAACAAATTTATCACTGCTCCCTCAGAGAAGGAATTTTTGACCAAGGATGTCCCTGTAGATGTGATGGTGGTGGCGGCGGCCACCAAGAATGAGCTATCGGTGACCTCCTCGTCTGTTCATCTTCCTAACAAAGAATCCAGGACTATGGACAGATAGGGAAAGTGTGCTTTTTCTTCAGCAACCTTCACCCTCCGGTCACTAAATTACTGTACCCATTTTACAAGACTTCAGATGGATCTCCTCAAAGAACTTGGAGATGCCCTTCAGTGTACCGTAGCTTCGAGGTCCACGGACAAAGTATCCTCTCAGCTCTCTACCTTCAATTCCATCGTAAACTCCTCCATGCGACTGATTTCATATGCAGCTGATGGAGTGAGCAGAGCAGCTGCAGCAAGAATTTCCCTGAGGAGACATTCCTGGATGTGCCTTTGCAGTTTTGCCAAACCCTTCAAGTCTTCCTTCACCAATGCCCCAATTGATGGTTCATCCCTTTTTGGACCATAGGTGAAAGATACTTTGACCAGGTGTGAGCAGGATGGAAAAACCTTATCTGCTCTTGGAGTCTGTTTTTCTGCCCCGTCTAGACCTTATCCCAAAGGTCAAAAGGGCGGAAAGATGTGGTTCTGCAAGTCCCAAAAAGTTTTTTCGGATGCACGTGGTGGCTCTTCCTCCAGGGGCAGAGGGTGAAGTTATAATGGAAAATGTTGACCTCGTGGCAGAGGGGGTCCACAGAATCAGGGCAACAGAGATGCTTTCTCTGACCGTCCCTTCCAACACTCCTGAAGGGAGGCCTGCCTGCTCTTCCCTAGAGGCAGTTGGGAGTCGGTTGTCACTGTACCCAAGCACCTGGCAGGGAATTTCCCAAGACAAATGGGTGCAAACAATTATCCAGAGGCTATTGCATACCATTTTCCATTCCCCCACCGGTAAATTGTTCTTACCAGATGTCCCACCCGGTCAAAAGGACGTTTTATGCAACACAAGAGATTCTCTCAGTGCTAGAAAAAAAGTCATCCAAGAGGTCCCCGCAGACCAACATGGGTCCAGAACTTACTCAAGATTCTTTTTAGTACCAAAAAAGACAGGAGACTGGGGATCCATTCTAGATCTCAGCAAGCTAAACAAAGCAGTGAAGAAATCAAAGTTCCGGATGGTCACTCTGCAGTCAATATTCCGTTTATGAGGAATGATGATTGGATGTGCTCAATAGATCTCCAGGATGCGTACTACCATATAAAGATGGGCAGGCGATCCAGGAGACATTTACGCTTTCGGCTGGGAGCCAGTCATTACCAATTTCGAGACCTGCACTTTGGTCTCACTACAGCCTCCAGAGTTTTCACCAAATGCATGGCGGTGTTCACGGCTTACTTGAGACGTCAGGGGTTCCGGGTGTTTCCATACCTAGATGTCCGCCCCCGCCAAGCATCTACTACTACGGGTGAGAGATGAAACAATGTCACTTTGCGCCAGACTAGACATCACAGTAAATTTTAAGAAATCTGCCTTGTTGCCATCTCAGCATACTACCTTCTTAGGCGCAGAATTGGATTCAAGAAATAGGACTACAAAACTTACCCCCGACAGAATACAGTCCCTTCATCGGCAAGTCAGAATTTTGATATCAAAGAAGAAAGTTCAGGCCAGATATGTGCTGCAAGTTCTGGGTACGTTGGCAGCAGCTATTCTTCTAGTTCCCCTAGTATGTCTACACATGAGGGTCCTGCAGTGGTTACTATTTGCTCAGTGGTCAATGCAAGATCTTCCTCTTTCACATCAGGTTATCATCACGGAATCTTGCAAAAAAGATCTCCTTTGATGGCTGCAGACAGACCAGTTGTATCAGGGCCTCCGTCTTGTCTTTCCCCAATTGAATGCAGTACGGACCACGGACTCTTCCCAGATCGGGGGGGGGGGGGGTATTATCTGAGGATGACAGTCCAAGGCCTGTGGCAAATACATGAAAGCCACTTGCACATCAATGTCCTGGAGATGAGCGGTATTTTATGCGTTGCAGGCATTTCAGGACTCTCTACCCACTGGTACGGTTGCAATTCAGACAGAGAATATGTTAGTAGTATGGTGTATAAACAAGCAAGGAGGAACCAAATCTTACCTACTATGTTGGGAGCCACAATGAGTTTGCCAATGGGCGATCGCTTCTCAACATTTTCTGATAGCAACAAACATCCCAGGGAAATCCAGCATGATAGTGGACAAACTCAGCAGAGCTATTCTGTTGCCTCACGAGTGGTGCCTGAAGACCGATATTATGGAAAAGATCTTCCAGAAATGGGGCCAGCCTTGCCGTGACATTTTCACCACATCCATGAATGCCAAATGCAGCAACTACTTTGCCCTCATTCCCCCTCCGGGGAAGTCACCCAGGGATCCACTGGTTCACAGTTGGCCCCCCCGGACTTCTCTATGCCTTTCCCCCTTTTCTTCTAATTCCCAAAGTACTGCAGAAAGCCAGCTCGTCGAAAAGTACTGTGATCCTCATTGCTCCTTACTGGCCTTGGCAAGTTTGGTTCCCCTTTCTTCGGACCCATCTGCTGGAGGAACCTTGGATTCTGGGTCCAGCTCCAGACCTCTCGACCCACTCTTTGGGGGAGTTTATCCATCTATCCGAACCCTCAAGTTGGCAGCATGGCTGCTCCAATTCCATGCTTAGCCAGATGTTACTCCCTTTCCCTTACAGGGAGTCATGTTCTTGCCTTGTCCCACAAACCGTCCATGAGGAGACTGTATTCCAATAAGTGGAAGAGATTTTCATGCTGTGCTGCGAGACAGAACATAGAACCTTTTACAGCTCCTATTACTGCAATTGTAGAATTTCTTTCTAAACTTTTTGATGAAGGAGCTGTAGCAGCTACCATCAGAGTTCAGGCATTTCTAATTTCCATACTGGAGAAATGGGAGTTCCTATTATGTTTCATAGACTGTGTAAAGCTTTCCTCAAAGGTACCTTTCTTCTCAGACCCTCAATCAGAGAACCTCTAGTTTCTTGGGATCTGCATCTTGTTCTAACCTCGCTGATTTTACTACCCTTTGAGCCAGCATCATCTTGTGATTTGAAGTATTTGTCGAGGAAGACTCTTTTTAGCAGCCATAACCTCTGCCAGGAGGGTATCGGAGCTACAAGCGCTTTCTGTTTGTGTACCCCTTATATCATTTTTCACAAGGATAGGGTATCCTGGAGAACTAATCCCTCATTTCTCCCAAAAGTCTGTTCAGAGAATAATATAAACCAATCCATTGAATTGCTGGTATTTTTTCCGAACTACAGCGACAAGGCCAAATATAAACTGCATCAGTTGGATGTACATAGGCAGTTACGTTTTTACCTGCATAGGACAAAGGACCTAAGGAAGTCCAACCAGCTTTTTGTGTCCTTTTCTGATAAAAAGAAAGGATTGTCAGTTTCCAAAGTGGCTTACTGATTGCATTTCCTTCTCTTACAATAAGAATAATAAACAACTACCAGGGAAGATAAGAGGACATTCCACAATTTAAGTCTCTGTGTCCTCTGCTTTTCAGGTCAGACTTCTATTGATTCTGTTTGTGCAGCTTGCCACATGGGTGAGACCTCATACCTTCATCACTCATTACAAAGTGGACGTGGCCTGCCGGAGTAGGTCTTCCTTTGGATCCACTGTATTGAAGAGTATTTTTTCCTTAGCAACCCAAGGCTAAAGGTGCTAGGGACGCTGTCCCAACCATCAAGAATTATGGCAAGCTAGGACAACATGACATTAAGAAGTTATGTACTTGCCATAAAGTTCCATGTTTGTTGTTCATTTGCCTACTTTCTTGTGTCCCCCCTCCTGCCCTGGTGGACAACTCTTATGTACATAGTATATATATATATATATATATATATATATATATATATATATATATATTTCTGGTGTACTGATTGGGTTGGTCTAAATCTCGCAAACAAGATCTGGGGATGTGGCCTAGAGCATCATAGGATACGGGTTTGCCTTGAGCCAGTGGAAGCTCTCGAGCTTTAGTATTCGGCCGAGTCGGAGCTTAGATCAGCTCCGAACTCACCCTGCAGGAATGTAGGTGAGATGGACAACAAACATGGAACGTTATGGTAAGTACATCACTTCTTATTATTTGACATATGCTTACCCAGAAAGTCCGACTGGTCAAAAAACCCTTTTCAGTGGAAGCCAAAGGGGAAAAGTTCCACAATTAAATCAAGTTTATAGACAGTTAAGACAGCAAATAAAACAGCATCATATAAACATAAGAAATTTGTTTTTGTTTGTTACTGTGCTGTTTCTTAGTTCATTGTAACAGTATTCTGATATTCCCTAACCTCTTCTGATACTGCAAAAGCTGTTCTGAGTTTGCGAAGATTTTCCTGAGTTTTCCAGAATATTTCTAAGTTTTGCAAAGTTTTTCTTTGTTTGTAAAAGTTCTTCTATATTTGCATACATTTTTCTGTATTTAGGAACCATTCTCAGGGTTTGTGAACTTATTTCCAAGGACTCGTGATACAGCAGGAGTTCTGCCTTTTGTTGTAAAGCATTTATTACTGCACTGGAGCTCAAAACCAGTTCGTTTTACATTAAAAGGATTTTTTCTGCACTCTGGTGGGAGTAGAGGACTGATTTAACACATCTGAGTTGGGACTGCTGGTGAAAGGCTTATTGTGTGTTTATCTGATTGGCCTGAGGGTTTCACTGTGTAAAAGTCATCTCCTGGTATAAAAGCCTTGCATTTGTGCATCATGCAAACACCTGTGCCTTGTATATTAAGCAAGCCTGTCCAGTTTAAAATCCTCTGTAGGAAACGCTGTCCATAGTCTCCCACTGTTCATAGCTGCTTGAAGAGCTGCCCGTTTGCTCAGAGGCAACATCTCTGCAGGTCATTTAATAGTACACTACTAAACACACTCATTTAGACCTTTAAGTGACTCCCCTACTCCATCCTATCTACTAAGGATCTGGTATAATGGACAGGCACTTCCCTGTCATCTCTGTTTCTGGCCTGGTGGACATGGGCATCCTGAAGCAGTGTAGTAATTGCCTCATGTTCATTGACAGCCATTTAATTTTACAACATACACAGTGTGTGAGAGACGTAGATCTAGAATGTCATTGGAAGCAAATATCTCATATACACACACTAAAAATGCAAACCAGGTTGTCAGTTTTACAACTAAACCATTCACTACCAACACTAAGGAACAACACAGACCCACATATGCGGAGGCCCTCACTTGTAATCTGCCCAAACCTCCAAGACCTCCTAAAAGTATCGCTCAGTGGCCTTGCGCACACTCAGACAGCACCTCACACAACACACAGCTCTGAAAATTTTAGTAGTCCACTTCCAAAGGCAACACACCACACAGCCAAACATTTTAGTTATTGGAGATTCCGTTGTAAGACTTATTGATTTTCCCCTTACCAGGCTAAACAAGGAGAAGATTACAGTGAGCTAGCTGTTTGGAGCCAGGATCTGCCGGACCATGCATTCACTTAGGTATTTAAACCACAAGTACTAGTATGACATAAACGACCTAAGGCATACCTCACTGGACTACATAAAAGGGAGACGTGATGGAGCCCTCTGAGTGTGTCCTAGGTGGGCATGGATGTAGCCTTGAGTAGCATCCTACCTTCACTAATGATGATGCCGCAGTACCAGCTTAAAGTGATTTGACTTCAATAATTGGCTTAGTTTCTGGTGTCACAAAAAGGATATCCAGTCTGTCAGCCTGGGGAGGCATAATTGACAAACCATGATGCTTTGCCAGAGATGGTTTGCACTTGTCACCACTTGGCTTCCAGATACTGGCAAAAACTTTATCTATCCCCATAATGCCTTTTTTATGCTGTGCCAAGTAGCTAAACCCTCCTGCATAACAAAATTACTCACGACTACCTAAAGGTACTGTTGCTCAGTGCTAGGAGTGTAAATAAAGTACTGCACTCCCTGGAGGCACTCCTCACCTTGGAGAATGCAGGCATATGTGCAGTTATGAAAACATGGTTCAGAGCCATGGAAAGCACCCAAACTGTCAAAGGCTACAGTGCCTTTCATGCATTTTGACACCCCCCCCCCCGAGCTTAGGATAAAACAAAGCGAGGAGGTGTCTGTGTTCATGGGACAAGTGAATTTTCAGACTGCTCCAACAAAATTACTTGCTTGAGCTGTTCCATGCCCAACTAAACATATAGGTGTGACCCCCCCCCCCCAACCACCATATCTTGCTAGTTACAGATCCCTTAACCTGTCTGGAAAACCACACCTCCTACCTAAACCTGCTGGAATCTCTTAACATTCAGCCTAGCACCATACTTATGGGTGATTTCAACTACCCCTCCATAAATTGAGAGATTTTGTACGACCCATAATTCATTTGCTCAGAGGTTTTTGGGACTTCAATGCCAACACCCTGGAGCAACTAGTTAGATCCCAACTAGATGTACAAATATCCTAGATCTAGCGCTCAAGAACATGAGCGATGGTGTTCCCTCCCATGCATTCACTCTGACCAGAAAAGAATGTCCTTTTAATACTAAAACTAACCTAAAATCCTGACCAAACTCCAAACCTGTTAAGAACTTTGCTAAGGCCAATTACCTCAAACTACATGACAACTTATTAAACTTCAAAGCCCATCCTAACCCAGATGATACTGAGGTCTACTTTGAGCTGTAAACAAAAGAACTGTGGAAACACATTTATAGCTGCATAGAGGAGACAGCACCTGTCCAAGTCGAGCCTGTGATTACTTGTAAAAGTAAACCACCTTGGAAGACCACTAGCATAAATAGGCTATTCAACAAAAGGAAAAAAAAAATCCTCTCTAAAACCAAGAAGGGAACAGACAATAAGACACATATCTAAATAAAAAAATTAGAGAACAGATAAAATCTGCCAAAGCAAACTGAGGCAAAGATGGCCTTCCAAGTGAAAAATAACTATAAGCCTTTTTTAGTTATGTTCGTAACCTCAGGGGAAACGCTCATCAGTGTGCAGAGTTGGTTATGAGCAGCAACACTTGCACCCAGCCTGAAACTATAGCATACCTGCTGGCCAACAAGTTCAGTTCAAACTGCCCCCCCTCCCCCATCACCTCCTACCACACCTAAAGAAATACCACAGCCATGCCCTTAATGGTCATTATGAATGAACAGGTCCGTACTTTACTCACAAAAGCCAAAAATAGCCTCCATGGATCCCAACAACATTCCAGAATGCTTCTTAAAAAGCTTAAAACAAAATCTGTCAGGGCCTCTAGAAATCCTGTTAAATCACAGCCTGTGGACAGACTTTGTTCCAGAAGAATGGAGGACTATAGCATTTGTCCCTGTGCACAAGGAGGGCTCGTCAACAGACCCAGGAACTACAGACCCATAAGCTTGATCCATCTTATCTGCAAGGCCATAGAGTTATGGACTTGATCAGTAATGACATAGGAACTCTAAAACACTGGACAAGCTTTCGATACAATTATAGATAAATTTAGGCATAATACCCCACATCATCAGATGGATTGCAGACTAACTTAGTGACAGGCTAGGTGAATCCCCCTCCAGTAAGAAACCTATTAACTAGCTGTGTCCCACCAGAGGTCAGTGTTGGGACCCACCCTGTGTTCGTTGTATACTTCTGTAAAGTTAAGGCCAATGTTGGGGCCTGTGGCTCACCAAGTTTGCTGATGACTGTAAGCTGGGAGCAGTCATTGACTCCACAAATTATATTAACATCCTACAAACAGATGTAAAAATGACAAACGTCTGGTGCCAATACCATCATCTGAGACTAGATGCTAAAAAAATGTCTAATCATAACCTTAAGCAAATCAGATATCCCTGCAAATTGTAATATTGATGGCACATCCGTAAATGTAGACCCAGCTGTGTGGGACCTAGGAACACGGATAGTAACCTAAGTTTTGACCACCAAGTATTTACGGTAGTGAGGAAATCCTTCTGTGTAGCTCAACTTACATTAAAGGCATGTCATCAAGATAATGCCATTGTGCTTCGCCCTCATCTGGCCCATAATCGAGTAGAGTGCTCCCTTCTGCATGCACCTAACCAGGCACTGATACCAGCTGGAGCAGCCCCAGAGGTTTCTCACTTAAAGAGTGCAAGACGCATGCCTTATGCAGACAGACTAAAAGCCCTATCCCTTTACTTGGTCTCGTATCTTTTGAGAGGTGAATTATGCCTTTCTTACAAGGCATTCTCTGATCCAGTCCAGATGAAAATGTTACATACTTACAAGAGAAATTATATGAGGGTTTGGCGTTTCATGGGCCTGAACTTTATTTGTGACTGTAACAAAACTTACTGGAGAGAGAGATTTGTATCCCCAAGGCTACTTCGTCTATGGAATAAACTTCCTATATTTGTAAAACAAAGCCCGTCACTCACTTTCTTCAAAAAGAATTTGGATAAATGGATGGGGAACTGTAGATTCACTCCCGGTATACTGCCCATGTCCCTTATGGACAGAAGCAGTCTGCGAAATGACTCCGGGGTCCAAAACCCAAAGACTAACTACCCTAATGCTAACCCATCCCATACCCAGGGAATTAAAATATAATGCTGTCATATCCTGGGTATTATTGACTAGGCTTGTAAAGGCTCTTTGGCCATTTTGCCATTAGTCTAGTAATCACCTATGAACTTATGAAAACAATATTTACCAGGTGTGTATGTGGGACATTAATACAGTCGGTTGAATGCTATAAGCTATACAAGCTACAAGAATCATTACTGCAATAATGAATTCTGTAATGAACATATATTACGAAATTTGGGAGATTCAAATATGTTCATTGTTGCATTACCAGTTCACTATCTCCAGCCTCTCATTTCTCCAACCATGTAGGCAGTTTTGATAAGACTAGTACCTCTCATTCAAACATGTTGAATTGAAGAAGCAGAATCTCTCAGGTGTTACTGATGCCTCTTTTTTGACCAGAGCAGCTTTGGTTCCTCCCATCTTATCTTCCTGTTGTGGTGGATCTGCTCTTTCAACCACATGGTGAGGTTCTTCATCCCTTTATTCAGTCTCTTCTGATGTTATTCTTGATGGCTTATTTTTCTCCAGTGTCTGGATCTGGCATGAAAAAAGAAACCCTACCACTAGGAAATTGTGATTGTTTAATCAAAGATTTACATATTGGTATTTGCTCATGAGAGTTTGAAAGCCTTGTTGGGTACCTGAAGTTATAGATTGTTTTGTTTGTTGTTGTAGCCTGGGTTTATGTTATTTCCCCATTAAAATGCATTGTCGTGCTTTTCAGTTTGATTTGCTTGGGAAATTAAACTTGTGTCCCTATATGCTGCTTAAAATTGTTCTTGGAGGAGATGTTCCACCTTAATCCCCTTAGAAGGCTGCACCCATCCCTCCTGCTTTGAGATTTGAATTATTTTCTGGAGAAGTAATTACGTCTTGGGAAACTGTTTTTATTTTGGCAGCTGTGCTGGC
Source organism: Protopterus annectens (assembly GCF_019279795.1). Lineage (NCBI taxonomy): Eukaryota > Metazoa > Chordata > Ceratodontiformes > Protopteridae > Protopterus > Protopterus annectens. The sequence continues at coordinate 390,918,400 of NC_056748.1, read as the reverse complement.
TAGGGAAATGAGGAGTTGCAGGCTCCAATGAACATGTACTTGTATTTTATAAAACTATTTTTGCTATCCACTACAACTTCAGTTGTTTTTGATTAAACAAAGCTGTTAATCTTTTGTTTTCATCCTTTGAATCTAGTGAGAGGATTTTGCATAGTATGGGTTTTTTGGGCTTAAATTTCTTGCTCTACAGTGACTAGTAAAATGTCATCTCTCTCTTTCCTTTGGCCTGATTGAGTTGAGTCCTTTTAATTGCAAGGCAGGACAATTTTCAGTTCGTGAACTAGTAATATTGGGTTTTATTATGACTGTCCTTATTGCAATGTTACTGGCGCAACAGGTAGCACACTTGCCTTTGGTGCAGAAGGCTGTGGGTTCTATTCCCACACCAGGTAGATTGATTGATTGCTGATACTACGGTACAGCATAAGGAGGTGTATTCCTTTGGATGAGATGTTAGTGAGGCCCCATCTGCCTTAATTGCTGGTAACTCAGGTGGATGTAAAAATCCTACAGCACTTAATGGAAGGCGTCAGGGATATTCCCAGACGCCCTAGCGAAATTTCCCTTAGTAGTATAAATGCCATCTTAGGTCTTCCCTGAAAACAAGCTACTGGCCTAGTGGGACAAACCTGGTCAACTAAGGAGGGATAGATGGACTGATAGAATGAATAAAGTGGTTCCATCAGACCTCATTCCATCAAAGTTGCTGTAGCCAGTTTGGCCTTCTTGGCATTTGTACACTTTAATTAGCATTGTATATTAGACTTTTTGTTTCAAGTTGTTTGGGGCTTGCTAACATGAGCTACACATTTCCATTTAGATGCATTGCTTGATGTTGTGCACGTACATTATGGTTTCAGAAAACAGGAGTGAAGGAAGTATAAACAGGTCTGTATTGAGGTACTCGCCATAAGAGCAGACTATTGTTGTTTTTCCTCCCTTTTTTCTCTTTCCTGTCATTCCTCCTTGCTATCCTGATTTATTATTTTCTCTCTCCACTATGCTGTCTTCTTGCAATGTTCTGGATAACTATGGACATGTCTGTAGTGTAGATGCTCAGATTAGTTTACTGGACTTTGTCTGATGACATGTATGCAACTTTATTTTGTTAGATTATCATCATTTCATGTTTTTTTCTGTCCATTTGAGAAAGCCAGTGTTCTAAAATGATTTCCAGTATTAACTTTTCAGTGCTATGAAAGTTTTTACATTTTATTTCTATTTACTTAACCAAAATAGAGTTATGATGGATTGCCGATTTTAAGGTTCTTAAACATGATATTTTGTTGCTGTTATGATGTATAACTTGACACTGATGGAAATCTTTATTACTTCATTTGTTTGCATTATTTCCTTTTAGAAAGCAGATGCATCAAGTAAGAAGATAATTACAGAAGAGATTCTAAAGAGTGAAGCTTCCAATACAGACATCAAGCATAGATTGTCACAGACCGTACGACATAATGCTCAGCATTTGCTGGATCCTGTGAGGAAATTCAATGGGCAGTCAGTGCCATATCAGCAGCCAAAATATTTCACTGGAGGAATTATGAGATGGTATCAAGTAGAGGGCATGGAATGGCTTAGGGTAGGTTTTCTTTTTTATGTTTAACTCTATATGTGCTCATATGTAACTCTGTCTCACCCACAGTAGTATTAGAGGTGGGCCAGGGTCCTCAAATAAGATCATTGTAGGCTGTTTCAGAGTAGTTGTTGGCCAGTGTACCATATTGCTGAACCATAATTCCAAGTTCTTTTTAAAGGTGTCCAACCTCTTTTCCTGATTGATCTCAATAGGCAACTTATTTCATCTGCTTTTTCCTCTAAAGTGAGTGGGGAGGGGGGTTCTGCCCAATCTTGTTTTCAGATCCTTCAGTTTAACCATTATAATAATTTTATTTTAAATGAGTTTCTCTTGAGTCAGGAACACAGATGTTCTTCGTGTTTCACTGTTGCAGTCATCACATTTGGGTTATCTGCTTGCGGGTAGCCCTCAGCCAGCCTGAATACCAGAGTCTTCGGATTTCTGCGTCAGATGCTGTCTCTTCTTCCATGACGTCAGGTCGTCAGGGGTATAAAACATGTAGCCAATGCCATTACATCAGTCTTTCTTGCTGTGCGGTGCCCGAAGCAGAAGCAGTTCGCAAGTGCCGGTCGGCCGTCTCCTGAAATTTTTGTTTTAGACGCGAAGTCTTCAAAAAAGATAAGTACCCTGTTGGGGATCCTTTTTCTTGCTCCAACCGATGTCAGTAAAAATTAACAATTGTCTTGCCTGTGGAAAGCAAATACCTCCTAGAGATTTTCGTTCTTACTGCATCCCCTGTTTAGGCCCAGACCATGACGTCCCTCGCTGTCAGTTTTGTGCCTTGTTCAACCCCCGAACTATTCATTGTCAGGCTATTTTTGCAGCCAATTACTTTCATACTCTATCTCAGTACTCCGAAATGGCTTTGTTAAGCCATCCAACTACCGATCTTCTGAAAAAACGTAAGGATGAAGACAGAGACAAACCGCATAGGTCCAAAACTGCAGACGACGCTTCTGTTAAGCTAGTCGCCAGTCCGCCAGTACTCAGTGGGGCGCTTTCGCAGCCCCTGATACCTGCTGCTTCAGATTCGCAGGCCTCTACTGAGACCCATTCGTAGTCCGGTATGCCGCAAGATGCTTCTTTGACTATGTAACCTGCGGATGTCTCTACCTTGGATGGGTTCGAAACCGCTGTGCAGGCACTGGCTTCTGAGGGTGTATTCAGGCCTACCGATTTTCATATTAAACAGACTTCATTTCAAGCCAAAAATACCAAATTTCTCAGGCCTAAAGTTCGCACTACACCTAGGAAACCCGACAACCAAAGTGCATTCTCAGGCCCACAGGTCTCAAAAACAAATGATTAGAATGGCTGAAAACCTTATTACCTTAATTAGGGGAAGCCAGCCTTCCCCCTCTAAGAGACCTAGAACTGAATTTCTTTCTGATTCTTCTAATCAGGAATCTGATATTTCTGCTCCTTCTGATTATCAAGATTTGCCCTTATCTACTTATGAGGATTCTGATGCAGAGGATTCCATTCCCTCTGCTTCCCCTCCAGAAGATCTTTCTTTCGGTGAAACCTTGCATACTCTTCGGGAGCATTTCCGCTGGGAAAGCCACGCTTACTCAGAGTCAAAAAGAGACTTTGGGAATTCTTCCTCCTGCCTCAACACAGGCCTTTAGCTATCCCTCCTGTTCTGGACATTGTAGATGATGCTTTCTGGGAATCTAGCTTTACCTCAGACACTTTACCTGCAGCTCTCAGAAAACCTAACCGGTACAACAGAGTACCTGACTCTCTGAAGTTCCTCTTCAAGAATCCTTCTGCAGATCCAGAGACCATTTCCCAAGGACCAAAAGGCTACTGCTGCCAAAAATCCTACCCCTTCTGATGTAGATTCTAGAGCCTTAGACAGATTTGGTAAGAAGGTATACACTTCTGCTACTTTGCCCATTAGGGCTTTAAATTGCCAGTTTCTTATGTTAAAGTATCAGCAGCATATTGTGGGACTACTTAAACAGAAAACTGTTGATTTCTGACTGTGGTGAACACACAGAATTGCAAGATTTAATGCATTCTGCAGAACAAGTTGGTAAACATACTTTGCAATGTGGATGATGTCCTTCAAGGATGCATCTGCAGTCCTTACATATGGGTTGTCCTGCCTCAGGCAGCCCTTCGGTCGGCCGGATTCCAAAGTCTGGGTCCGGCGTCGGCTGATGTCACCCTTTTCCCGACGTCACAGCGCTTGGGGTATAAAAGCGTCAGTCGACGCCATGTTCCTCAGTCTTTCTTGCCGCGAGGTGCCCTAAGCAGAAGCAGTTCGCAAGTGCTGGTCGGCCAGCTCCTGTGATTTCAGCTACCGAAGACTTCAAAAAAGCTAAGTACCCCGTTGGGGACTCTTTCTTGCCTCAGCCGATGTCAGATCAAACGCTTAAAGTTAATAATTGTTTATCTTGTGGGAAACAAATACCTCATAAGGATTTCCACTCTTACTGCTTACCCTGCCTAGGCCCAGACCACGACGTCTCGGCCTCTTCAGCCTGTGCTTCCTTCAATAAACGCACTCTTAGGCGTCGGGCACAGTTTGCAGAGGAATTTTTTGGGGACACTTTTTGTTATATCATGCCGTCGGAGCTTCTGACAGCACATTTACCCAAAAAACGAAAGGATAAGGACCAACACACGCGGTCCGCGGTTCTGGTCGACTCCACACCTAGGCCTACCGCGAGTGTCTCGGTCTCTTCTGAAGCCAAATCTCTACCGCTTCAGACCAACGACATCGCACAACCGGTAACTTCGGTACCGGAGGCCATCCCTGAGTCGGTCATAGAATTTCCGTCTGAAACCGGTGCTCAGGAAATTTCCGACACCATTTCTGTGGATAAATCTACCCCAGCACGTGGGGCAGCCAGGCCCTCCTGTATTCATGTCCATTAAGGCCTTTACACGAGCTAAAGCTGCTAAACAGCCAAAATCTCTCCCTCCCAAGGCTATTCCTCAGGGATCCACTACCAGTTCACAAATCTTAACCTTGGCTGAGGACCTTATTTCCTTAATCAGGGGCTCTCAGCCTCCTCCAGGCAAAAGGCCCAGGGTAGAGCAGACAGATCCCCAGTCTTCTGATGAGGCCTCAGATGAATCTGTCCTTTCGGACTACCAGGAGGAGGCCCTTCCGGCCTACGAGGATTCTGATGCCGAGGAATCTATTCCCTCGGCCTCCCCACCTGAAGAGTTTTCCTTTGGGGAGACCCTTCACTCCATGAGAGAGCATTTCAAATGGCAAGGCCAGGAATTCTCTGACTCCAGAAAGAGGTTAAGGACCTTTTTACATTTACCTCAGCATAGACCTTTGGCTATTCCTCCTGTTTTGAATGTTATAGAGGATGTGTATTCTGAGTCTAGTACTTCCCCTGACTCCCTTCCTCCAGCCCCTCTCAAACCTGACAGGTACTACAGGGTCCTGGACTCACATCTATACCTTTACAAGGGCCACTCTGCTGACCCAGAAACCATTTCCCAGGGCCCTAAAGGGGTTACAACTACCACTGCCAAGAACCCACTTCTTTCTGAAAGGGAATCCAGGGCTTTAGAGAGATGGGGTAAAAAAGTGTATACTTCTTCCACTCTTTTCTGTGAGAGCATTAAATTGTCAATTCCATATGATACAGTATCAAGAGTATCTGTTAGATGAATTGCATAAAAAACTATCCTCTCCTGAACCCCTTGACCGCAAGGCCCTTCAGGATCTGGTGCATAACTCTCAACAGGTTAGCAACCATTTCTTACAGTGTGGGTATGATGCATTGGAAGCTTCATGTAGGTCAGCAATGACAGGTGCAGTTATACGTAGACATGCTTGGCTGAAGGAGCAAACACTGCCAGATCATGTTAAAGCAAAGCTTCTGGATGCACCACTGGAAAACGAAAGTTATTTGGTTCCACGGCTCAAGAGGTCTTAAAGAAATTTGAAGAAAAGGCTAAATCAGTTCAAACAGTCAAAGATTTTCTCCAAGTCCAACCACCTAGATTCAGCAGAAATTGGCCTTCTAAGAATTGGTCTTTTCCGGACACAGACAGATTTCAAAGAGGGAAAAACAGACGTGGTAGAGGGCAAGCTCGAGGCTCCTATAGAGGACGTCAATGGCAGCCTCCTACCCAGAGAGGTAGTGCAGGACCTACATCTACTGCACAAGGACAAACTCAATGACTTGGCTTTGACTCCGCCAACCAGGGCTCAATTGGAAGCACCTTTGGGCGGAAAGCTATCTTTATTCTCAGAAAATTGGCACAGTATTACAAAGGACAAATGGATACTGCAAATAATAGACAAAGGATACAGATTCCATTTTCATACATTACCAAGAAGACAAGGCATGCCAAACCTGCCACCAAATCAAAGGGCAGAGGCTTTCAAGCAGATTTCCAAACTACTACAAATGAAGGATGGAGCCCTATTCTAGACTTGTCCGCACTGAATACTTATCTCACCGTGCCAAAATTCAAAATGCTGACCTTACAGCAGCTCCTTCCCATGCTGGGCAAGGGGTCCTGGCTGGTAACTCTACACCTCAAGGAGGCATACCTGCATGTCCCTATCAGACAAAGTTGCAGAAGACACCTCAGATTTCTTGCAGGTTCAGAGCATTATCAATTCTCAGCATTGCCCTTTGGCTTATCTACTGCGCCCAGAGTATTCACGAAATACCTGGCATCAGTAATTGCACATTGCAGACTTCAGGGGATTCAAATATACCCTTACCTGGATGACTGCCTTATACAAGCGGACAGCCAACAAACATTGTTAAAACACTTGAACTATGCCATCCGCCTACTACAGGCCTTGGGATACACAGTCAACTATCAGATATCAAGACTTGTTCCATCCCAAAGAATAATTTTTCTGGGTGCAAAGCTGGATACAAACACTCAAATGGCTTTTCTCACAGAAGAAAAACAAGAACAACTACCGGATTATTTCAAAAATCTGACAACACAAACCCAGCTGACTGCAAGGAAAATCCTGCAGGCCCTGGGTTTCATGGCATCTTGCATTCTGCTGATTCCACAGGCAAGACTGCATATGAGGAAACTGCAATGGTACCTAAGGAGTCTATGGTCTCAACACAGTCACAGCCTAGAGGCCTTGATCCCCCTAATTCCATGCCTTCAAAAGGAATTTCGGTGGTGGGCACAAGCAAGTCAGTCAAACATGGGCCTACCTTTCAGCAAGCCTCATATCAGCCAAACCATCACAACGGATGCCTCAGACCATGGATGGGGAGCACACATGAAGGACAGATGTATTCAGGGGCAGTGGACTCAAAAGGAATTGTGCCTGTACATCAACCAAAAGGAAATGCTGGCAGTAATACATTCAATCGAGGCCTTCAAACATTTCCTGCATCAAGGTCACCTGCTAATAAAGACAGACAATACCACAGTTATGTGGTACATAAACAAGCAAGGAGGTACCCATTCCTACCCTCTTTGCAGGCTGGCAATGAATCTTTGGGAACTTTCCCTAAAACGCAATAACACAATCTTGGGGAGGCCGGACATAGATCTTTTTGCCTCCCCCCACAACCATCACCTGAAGAAATTCTACACAAGGACATACCATCCCCAAGCATGGAAGGTGGACGCACAATCCTTCAGCTGGAATGCTCTAACAGTATATGCATTCCCACCTCTTCCGTTAATGAACAAGGTAGTAATGAAGTCCAAAAAGTGAGAACAGTCACCACGAGTAAATCCTTCTATAGAGTAGTCCCAACTCAAGCTCCTGACACACTGAAAATATCCACGATGGAAATATGTAAAAAATTCATTTATTGGAAACAGAGAATAAGCGCTTTCGCATAGTTAAACTATGCTTCATCAGATACAATGTCATAAAATGATTCCAAAATACTTATACTAAACAACTTTTGGCGGGCTCATTAATTTAAAATGAAGCTTAATTGCCTTTCATCAATTTAAAGCCATCATTACATTCAAATGCAGTTTAAATTCAATCCAATTCATTTTCTAAAGTGCAGCACTCACACTCATCACAAAATATTTCAAAGCATTACCAAAACCCTCTGACTAAACAAAACGCTGCAGACTTCAGACATAAAAATGCATTTACAAGCTCATAATTCAAAAGTGCATATTTTGAACAAAAGCATTACAACTTGGCAAATGGCATTCAGAAATGAGAACACATCCCTCACAGACTGAGAGTTCTTTCATCAAAATACTATCATGGTGTTCCTTGTCTCTTAACTCATATAAACATAGCTAGAATCCCTTACCTTAATTGTAAGAAAATCTATACAATGCAAGTTATTTAAGACAGTTCCACCATCGGTAAAAAAGCTGCACTGAAGAAGCATCAACAAACTGTTTGCCATTGCAAATTAAACATCATCCTATTCGCTATTAAGGTCACATGTCTGGATTCTCAGTAGGAGTTCCTCCTGACCTAAAAGTTGTCCCCACGGTCCTAAAGCAAGACCATAGAGACCGGAACTAAGAAAATTTAATATAGGTCCAGCATTTAAATACATTCTTCATACTGATCCTACCCACCATGCGTAAGACCTATAAAGATGTATATTTTCTATTACTAAAATTTTATGTCCCACATATAAACTTCAGTAAATAAACATAAAAAATATATAAAATATATATGAGGGAATATATATATATCAGTGTAAAACCAAAACCGCTATAAACACATATATTAATTCTCTAGTAATGAAGTAAAAGCAATATCTGTATATTTACACGAACTACAAACTATTTCATATGTACTAGGATAAACCATGTTGCAAAATACACAATTAATTCAGCATTACTATCCTAGTGATACTTATTTTACATGAAACATAGAACGTGTTGTGTGTCTAAAAAATTAACAAGAACCTATAAGAAAGTGCTGTATTTACCACTAAATTTACATAGTAGTATACTACACATCATGTTTAGGGAATATACTATACACATGCATATAAATCATAAAACAAACATAACCACATATTCACAAAGCAACAGATATAAAATATATCTATGGTATAAAAACGTATGTGTAACTATATACCCTTATGGGACAACAATGGCAAGATATTTATTCAAACGACATCTCCATAATGCTTCCTTTGGACATCAAAACCATTCCTGTACATCAGTGTAGCTGAACTCAAAGGGGTAGTTCTAATCCTACATCTCATGGTGGAGGAGTGTCACCCCAAATGAACATGCAGGGTTATATACCAAGACAAATATAGATATATAGGATGAAGGGTTATTCAAAACACCATTCTATCCAACTAAAACATACCCTTGCTACATATGTATATATAACAAACCAAGGGCTAATCTCAAAACGCCATTCTATCATGTTAAGACATGCCCTTACTATAAAATATAATAAGCAATGAAATAAAAATTAAAATATAAAACCTGTATATATGACCTGAATAACTAAGTACTATACTTATCTATTCCATCGTAAACATCTATAATATAGGGAGTACGTGCCCTGGTATAAAATTAATGATGTTTAGTAATGCATATACTGTAATGTTAAACAACAACTTCCAAGGTGACAAGATGTCCCTATCATTAAATGCTTATACATCACACTCCTATAGAGCTATAGATAAAGGAAATGCCCAGTTGGCTAACCACACATTAAGAGGAAAAAAAAGGGGGATAATACCCACTTTTAATATCCTAACTACTAGGGAAGTATGGGCTATAGAATTCTAGATAGCAAAACCAACTTTATTTACGTTCAATCAACATCGGTTTAATAGAGATAAAGCCCTTCAGCCCTGGAGAATTATGTGCCGCTAGTTTTAAGATCCAGTGTAACTCGGCTCTAGCCAACCTTTGTTCAATACTACCTCTTCTTAAAGTTGGAATGATTATGTCCAAAACCCTAAAAGTGAAAAGAATGAGAGGGACACTCTTTAATATGCCTGGCCAAAGCATTAGTGTCATCCTGCTTATGGATCTCATAAAGGTGGTCATAGATACGGTCCCTTAGCCTTCTCTTGGTTAGACCCACGTAAAATGCTGTACAAAAAGAACAGGTGGCCAAGTAAATCACATTTTGGTATTGCAGTCAGCATAGTACTTGGGTTTGAAAACAAAATTCATACTGGGATGTTGATAAGTCTGTATATTACTAATGCTCTTGCACCTTGGGCAGTGTAAACAAGGATATGTTCCTTTCCTGACCAGGTCCCCTAGTACTAGACTAGTGGATTTCCTTATATTCGTGACCGCCGGTCATTACATAGTTGCCTCTTAAGATTATTGCAATTCCTATAGCAAAATGTTGGTGCAGGTCCCACGATCTTGCTAATTTCTTTATTTACCTAAGGACATTCCAGTGCTTCCTAATCACACTTCTTACACTTTCCACTTCATTGGTGAATTTAATGACATAACTAAGCCTTTTTCCACGGATATTGGGGCCCATAGTGGCTCCCATCCTACATCCATTCTTAATATGGAACACCGGACTAGCATCATGTTCTAAAACTCCAAAAATTTCATTTCTTACCCTTCTAACCATAGTCATGTCATATCCCCTATCCCTAAGCAGGGTTTCCATATTATTAACTTCATTCAAAAGATCATCTTTATTTTGACATAGTCTAGATACTCTTATAAATTGACTAGTGACTATGCCACGGAAGGTATAGGTTGGGTGCATGCTATCTGGTGCTAACAATGCATTCTTCCATACAGCTTTCCTGTAAATCCTGGTCACAATTTCACCCTCTTTTGTCAACCTGAGCGTGACGTCAAGGAAATTAACTTCATAACTTGAAATCTCCACTGTAAACCTCAAGAAGTCTGTTGTGGTTTGTAGATAACCAAGGAAATGATGAAAACTATCTGACGTGACCTTCCCAAACTATAAGTATGTCATCCACGAACCTTCTATAGTATCTTATGTATCTAGAAGATTTGGGTAAACAGGAACAACTTTTCCCACCAGTAGACCACCAAATTAGCATAACTATTACACAGGGGGCCCATGGCAACCCCCCATGCCTGTAGATAATAGTCATTTTCAAAAATAAACACATTGTTGTTAAGCACTGTGTCAAGAAGCTGAGTTATCAGTATTATTCTATCATTTGTATATTGTGTTTCTTTATGCAGAAGCTCTCTAATGTACTGTATCCCTATATCATTAGGGATAGAGGTAAAGAGCTTTTCCACATCCATGGTTATGAGGAGGTACTCTGTGTCCTTCATTTCTAAATGTAGGCCCTTAAGGCTATCTATAAGTTGGTAAGTGTCACTAAGAATGGTGTGACAATTACTCACTACTGGATGTAGGAGGCTCTCCAAAAAGATCGATATATGGGCAACCCACCCTCACCTGCTACAATAGGTCTCATCGAACAGGCCAAATCTCTTTGTGGATCTTGGGGAGTCCCTTGACTATGGGAATAACGGGGTCAGATATTAACAAGTATTCATACATTTCAACACTAATTTGTCTACATAATAATAGATCATATACATTTTCATGAACTGTTAGTATAATGGAAGAGACCTGCTGTGCAGTGATGTGCTTATAGGTATTGTGATCAGACAACAATAGCAATCTCATGCTATTCACATAGTCATCCACATCCATCAGAACTACACCCCCCCCCTTTATCAGCAGGTTTCACAATCAGATTATCATTACCTACCCAGAGAGGTAGTGCAGGATCTACATCTACTGCACAAGGACAAACTCAATGACTTGGCTTTGACTCCGCCAACCAGGGCTCAATTGGAAGCACCTTTGGGCGGAAAGCTATCTTTATTCTCAGAAAATTGGCACAGTATTACAAAGGACAAATGGATACTGCAAATAATAGACAAAGGATACAGATTCCATTTTCATACATTACCAAGAAGACAAGGCATGCCAAACCTGCCACCAAATCAAAGGGCAGAGGCTTTCAAGCAGATTTCCAAACTACTACAAATGAAGGATGGAGCCCTATTCTAGACTTGTCCGCACTGAATACTTATCTCACCGTGCCAAAATTCAAAATGCTGACCTTACAGCAGCTCCTTCCCATGCTGGGCAAGGGGTCCTGGCTGGTAACTCTACACCTCAAGGAGGCATACCTGCATGTCCCTATCAGACAAAGTTGCAGAAGACACCTCAGATTTCTTGCAGGTTCAGAGCATTATCAATTCTCAGCATTGCCCTTTGGCTTATCTACTGCCAGAGTATTCACGAAATGCCTGGCATCAGTAATTGCACATTGCAGACTTCAGGGGATTCAAATATACCCTTACCTGGATGACTGCCTTATACAAGCGGACAGCCAACAAACATTGTTAAAACACTTGAACTATGCCATCCGCCTACTACAGGCCTTGGGATACACAGTCAACTATCAGATATCAAGACTTGTTCCATCCCAAAGAATAATTTTTCTGGGTGCAAAGCTGGATACAAACACTCAAATGGCTTTTCTCACAGAAGAAAAACAAGAACAACTACCGGATTATTTCAAAAATCTGACAACACAAACCCAGCTGACTGCAAGGAAAATCCTGCAGGCCCTGGGTTTCATGGCATCTTGCATTCTGCTGATTCCACAGGCAAGACTGCATATGAGGAAACTGCAATGGTACCTAAGGAGTCTATGGTCTCAACACAGTCACAGCCTAGAGGCCTTGATCCCCCTAATTCCATGCCTTCAAAAGGAATTTCGGTGGTGGGCACAAGCAAGTCAGTCAAACATGGGCCTACCTTTCAGCAAGCCTCATATCAGCCAAACCATCACAACGGATGCCTCAGACCATGGATGGGGAGCACACATGAAGGACAGATGTATTCAGGGGCAGTGGACTCAAAAGGAATTGTGCCTGTACATCAACCAAAAGGAAATGCTGGCAGTAATACATTCAATCGAGGCCTTCAAACATTTCCTGCATCAAGGTCACCTGCTAATAAAGACAGACAATACCACAGTTATGTGGTACATAAACAAGCAAGGAGGTACCCATTCCTACCCTCTTTGCAGGCTGGCAATGAATCTTTGGGAACTTTCCCTAAAACGCAATAACACAATCTTGGGGAAGGCCGGACATAGATCTTTTTGCCTCCCCCCACAACCATCACCTGAAGAAATTCTACACAAGGACATACCATCCCCAAGCATGGAAGGTGGACGCACAATCCTTCAGCTGGAATGCTCTAACAGTATATGCATTCCCACCTCTTCCGTTAATGAACAAGGTCTTACTGAAGATCAGGACAGAACAACCAAAAGTGATTCTGATAGCTCCGGACTGGCCAAGACAACACTGGTACCCACTGTTAAAAGCATGGCACGACGAACCGTGGCCCCTACCACAATGGCCACTTCTTCTGACACAGCACAACTACAAAACTCTGCACTCCAGCCTGAAAACCTTGCAACTGACAGCCTGGAAAATACCTTGACTCCTCACAGGATAAACTATCCAAGAGGGTAAGGGATATCATCATGGAAGCTCGGCGGCCTTCCACAAGAAAGGCATATTCAGCAAAATGGCAAAGATTTCGAACCTGGAGCACCACACAGGGTCAGGATCCGACAGTGATGAGCATCCCACATATCCTTGAATACTTGGCTGAAATGCTCCATAATGGCCTTTCTTACTCATCCATAAAAATCCATGCTTCAGCTATTTCAGCAGAGTACAACACTGATCCACCTGTATTTTCTCATCCTCTGCTAAGGCAGTTTCTAAGAGGGATAAAAAACATCAACCCTCCAAGGACACCACCAGTGCCTACATGGGACCTTAACTTCATGTTGGAAAAATTAACGCTACCCCCATTTGAACCAGCAGCATCTGCAGAACTACAATTCCTGTCTTGGAAGACTGCCTTCCTTCTGACCATAACCTCAGCAAGAAGAGTATCTGAGTTGCAGGCCCTTATGGCAGTACAACCATTTCTCATTCTCCATAAGGACAGAGTCTCTTTGAGAACCAGTCCCTCATTCATGCCAAAGGTGGTATACAGGGTCTCACTGAACCAAGCTATCCACCTGCCTACTTTCTTTCCAAATCCACAAAATAAAGGAGAGAAACTTCTGCATACCCTGGACATTCACAGACAGTTGCGCTACTACTTGGACAGAACTAAGGCTTACAGAAAAACTGACCAACTGTTTGTAGCATATGCTGCTGGTGTACAAGGAAGAGCAATTTCCAAACAAACAGTTTCAAAATGGATAGGAAATTGCATTCGATTCTGTTACTCTTTTCATGGAAAAGCTGTGCCAGCTACCATCTGACCTCATTCCACCAGAGCAACAGCCACCTCCACAGCCTTCTTAAGAGGGGTGGCTACAAAGGACATTTTAGAAGCTGCTACATGGAGCTCTGTGCATACATTTTCCAAGCATTACAACCTGCCTTTATATTCCAGATCCAGAGCAGGCTTTGCTACGGCAGTCCTGCAGGGCATGTTAGCTACATCATCCTTTTCTTAGGTCATTCCACCCCCAGCTTGGCTATGGTATTCTATCCATATGTAAGGACTGCAGATGCATCCTTGAAGAACATAGTACAGTTTTGTACCTACCATAAATGTAGATGTCCGATAGGTATGCATCTGCAGTCAGGTTTTCCCTCCCTCCTACCCCTGTGTGGTATTCTTTGGGTACCTACCCCTCCTTTTAGCTAGCTGTGGTTATCTTTTATGGTGTATTTGTTATTTATTGGTTTGCATGATTAGAATTTAATCATTTCTCCAAAAGTTAGCCTTCTTTAAAGGGCACCTGGCATCTGGGGCAAGAAAAACTGAGGAACATGGCGTCGTCTGCCACTTTTATACCCCGAGCGCTGTGACGTCGGGAAAAGGGCGACATCAGCCGACGTCGGACCCAGACTTTGAAATCCGGCCGACCGAAGGGCTGCCTGAGGCAGGACAAACCATATGTAAGGACTGCCGATGCATACCTATCGGACATCTACATTTATGGTAGGTACAAAACTGTACTTTCTTTGTGTTTCACTGTTGCAGTCATTGCATTTGGGTAATCTGCTTACAGGTTGCCCTCAGTCAGCCTGATTAACAAAGTCTTGGGTCCTGCGTCGGTTGCTGTCCCTTCTTCCATGATGTCAGGTCATCAGGAGTATAAAACATGCAGCCGACGCCATTACATCAGTCTTTCTTGCCGTGCAGTGCCCGAAGCAGAAGCAGTTTGCAAGTGCCGGTTGGCCGACTCCTGAAATTTTTCGTTTTTGAGTTTCAGAACCGAAGTCTTCAACTTAAAGCTAAGTACCCTGTCGGGGAAACTTTTTCTAGCTCCTTAGCGATGTCAGTAAAAGTTAATAATTGCTTTACTTTTGGAAAGCAAATGCCTCATAAACATTTTCAGATTTTCATTCGTACTGTATTCCTTGCCCAGGCCCTGACCACGACGTACCTTGCTGTCGATTGTGTGCCTTATTTAATCAGCGTACTATCCGTCGTCTGTATATTTTTGCCTCTAAATATTTTGGCTCTTGGTTTAATTTCCCAGAAATGTCTTCGGTTAGCCATCCGACTACCGGGATTCCGAAAAAATGCAAAGATAGACAGAGACAGCCCGCCGAGTTCCAAAACGACACTTCTAAACCAGTCACCAGTTCGCCTGTACTCAGTGAGGCACTTTTGCAGCCCCTGATACCCACTACTTCTGATTCGCAGGCCTCTACTGAGACCCATTCGGAGTCCGGTATGCCGTGAGATACTTCAACTACGGAACCCGTGGATGTCTGTACCTTGGATGGGTCCGGAGCTGCTGTGCAGGCACAGGCTTCGGAGGGTGTATTCAGGCCTACAGACTTGCATATTAATTCAACACCTCCTTCATTACTAAGGCCTAAATTTCGATCCATGCCTAAAAAACCTATGCCCAGGCCACATGCTCAGGCCCCTATGTCTAAAAAACAAATGGTAAAAATGGCTGAAGATCTAATAACTCTAATCAGGGGTAGTCAACCCCCCCCCCCCCCCCTCCAAGATGCCTAGGGCTGAGCTTGATTATGAATCTTCTGATCAGGATTCTATTTGTTCTAACTCTTCTGATGACCTGGATTTCTCCATACCTACTTATGAGGATTCTGATGCAGAGAATTCTGTTCCCTCTGCTTGCCCTCCTGAGGATTTTTCTTTTGGGGAAACTTTACATACTTTAAGGGAGCATTTTCACTGGGAAAGCCAGGAATTTTCTGATTCAAAAAAGAGGCTTAGGGATTTCCTCCTTCTACCTCAGCATAGGCCTTTGGCTATACCTCCTGTACTAGACATTGTTGATGATGTTTTCTTGGAATCCAGTTTGGCCCCTGATTCCCTGCCTCCAGCTCCTAGTAAACCTAACAGATACTACAGGGTTCCTGACTCCCACAAGTTCCTTTTCAAAAATCCTGCTGCAGATCGAGAGACTATTTCTCAGGGGCCCAAGGGCATTAAGGCTTCTACTACTAAAATTCCTACACCTTCTGATAGAGACTCCAGGGCGCTGAATAGATGGGGTAAAAAGGTTTATACTTCTGCAACCTTGGCAATCAGAGCTTTAAATTGCTAGTTTCATATATTAAAATATCAGCAACATGTTATTGGTCTGCTTAAACAGAAAATGATGTTGATTCCTGACTGTGTGGAAATTAAAGATTTATAGGGCTTAATGCATTCTGCTGAACAAGTTGTAAAACATACTTTGCGATGTGGTTTTAATTCTTTAGAGGCCTCTTGCAGGGCTGCTTTTACTGGGTCTGTGCTTAGAAGGCATGCTTGGCTTAAGGAGCAATCTTTGCCTGATCATGTTAAAGTTAAATTGTTGGATGCTCCTTTAAATCAGGACCACCTGTTTGGCAACAAGGCTGAAGACGTTCTTAAAAAGATAGAAGATAAAGCTAAATCTATGCAAACGTAAAGATTTTTTACAAGTGCAACCTCCTAGATTTAGTAGGCACTGGCCTACTAAGAATTGGTCCTTTCCAGTTCTTCCAGGTCTTCTCAAGCCAAACCCAGATGCAGCAAAAACCCCAGGGGACTCTCAGAATTAAGCAGTGGGGGGCCTCCACTTCCAAATCTGGAAATAACAAGACACCCCCCTATGGTAAACAATCTCAATGACTTCCTTTTAAAATTCCCATGCACTTATGTTTTGACCACCCCTTTGGGGGAAAGATTGCTCTTCATGCAAAGAACTGGGAATTCATAACCCAGGACAAATGGGTTTTAAATATTGTGTCTCAAGGATACAGATTTCATTTCCAAACGTTGCCAACACCAAATTGGGTGGTCAGACCTGCCTCCAAATCAGTGGGCAGAGGCTCAAAAACAAGTACTTTCCCTCTTAAGCATGGGGGCTATTCAACTGGTACCAGAAGAGGAAAAGGGACAAGGTTTCTACTCCAGACTTTTTCTGGTACCCAGAAAAGACAAATCATGGCGTCCAATCCTGGACCTGTCTACTCTAAACACCTTTCTGGAAATTCCAAAATTCAAGATACTGACTCTTCACCAATTACTTCCTGTGCTAGGCAAAGACGCCTGGTTAGCAACTAGATTTAAAAGAAGCATACCTGCACGTCCCAATCAGGGAATCTTGCAGAAGATACCTACGCTTCAAAGCAGGCTGCTCGCATTAGCAGTTCTCTGCACTGCCCTTTGGCTTGTCTGCCCAGGGTATTCACAAAGAGCCTGGCTCCAGTTATTGCATTTTGCAGGCAAAGAAGTATTCAAACATACCCATACCTGGGCAATTATCTAATTCAGGCAGAAAGCCAGGGCATACTTTTGAATCATCTGACATTTGTAAAAAGGGTTCTAACTTGTCTGAGGAACACCATAAACGAAAAGAAATCACAACTGGTACCCTGTCAACAAATGACATTCCTGGGCGCAATCTTTAATACAACTTCTCAGATGGCTTACCTCACCCCAAAAAGCCAATTCATTTGGTAACCTATTTCAAACAAGTGGCCACAAAAACCCTGCTATCTGCAAGACAAATACTGCAAGCCTTGGGGTTCATGGCCTCCTGCATTCTTCTAATTCCGTATGCAAGACTGCATATAAGGAAACTATAGTGGTATCTACAAAGCCTATGGAGTCAACATTCTCACAGCCTTGAAACGATGATTCCTATCTTACCTTGCCTACGCCTAGAGTTCCTCTGGTGGGCAGAGGCCTGCCACCAAAACAACGGACTACCATTCACACTACCCCCTGCCGCCCAAACCCTAACAACAGATGCATCAGACTATGCATGGGGGGCTCACCTGACAGGGAAATGCATTCAGGGCAAATGGAACCCAAGTCAAATGCACCTACATATCAATCAAAAAGAAATGTTAGCTGTACAGAATGCTTGTGACAGCCTTCAAGGACTACATTCTTCCAGGACAACGAATGGTAAAGACGGACAGCACCACGGTTATATGGTGCATAAACAAGCAGGGGGGTACACATTCCTACCCCCCCTGCAGACTAGCCATGGCATTGTGGAACACAGCCTTGAGCTACCAAGTGTACCTACAAGCTCAATTCCTGCTAGGAAAATTAAATACACTGGCAGACAGACTAAGCAGAAACCTCATGGACCCGCAAGAGTGGAAACTGGAACCAAGGATTTTCAACATGTTGACAAGCGAATGGGGGAGCCCAGACATAGATCTATTTTCCTCCTCCCAGAACTACCAGTTGGACAACTTTTGCACAAGGACTCCCCACAAACAATCCTGGAAAGTGGATGCTCTGTCCTTCAGCTGGAACCCCCCCCCCCTGCTGACTCTGCTCTCCAAAGTTCTACTAAAAATCAAACCGGAAATACCAAGGATTATCTTGATTGCTCCAGACTGGCCGCACCAACACTGGTACCCCCTCCTGCACTCCCCTTTGGCTTATCTACTCAACCCAGGGTATTCACAAAGCGTCTAGCTCCAGCCATTGCATTTTGCAGGCAGAGAAATATTCAAATTTACCCATATTTGGACGATTGTCTGATTCAGGCAGAAAGCCAGGACTTGCTATTACAACACCTGGCATTCGTAAAGAAACTTCTAACCGCACTGGGGAACACCATCAATGGAAATAAATCTCACCTAGTACCCTGCCAACAGATTGTATTTCTGGGATCAAGCTTGAACACAACTTCCCAGATGGCATTCCTCACTCCGGGGAAACAAGTTTATTTGACAATCTACTTCAAACTATTGACCACAAAACCCCAGCTATCTGCAAGGAAAATTCTGCAAACCCTGGGGTTCATGGCCTGTTGCATTCTGCTAATTCCATATGCAAGACTGCATATGAGGAAGCTCCAGTGGTATCTAAAACGCCTTCGCTGTCAACATTCTCAGGACCTGGAAACAATTTCTATCATTCCTTGTTTGAAGACAGAGTTCCTTTGGTGGGCAGAGGCCTGCTACCACAACAAGGGACTCCCTTTCACTTAACCCCCTGCCGCCCAAACCCTAACAACAGACGCATCAGACTATGCATGGGGGGCTGACATGCAGGGCGGTGCATTCAGGGCAAATGGAACCTGAGACAGATGCACCTGTATATCAGTCATAAAGAAATGTTAGCTGTACAGAATGCTCTGACAGCCTTCAAAGACAGTATTCTTCCAGGACAACTATTGGTAAAGACAAACAACACCACAGTTATGTGGTACATAAACAGGGGGAACCCACTTGTACCCTCTCTACA
The DNA here is from genome assembly GCF_019279795.1 of Protopterus annectens. Taxonomy (NCBI): domain Eukaryota; kingdom Metazoa; phylum Chordata; order Ceratodontiformes; family Protopteridae; genus Protopterus; species Protopterus annectens. Next base: position 390,899,147 of record NC_056748.1, on the reverse strand, counting down.
GACTAGCCATGGCTCTGTAGAATACAGCTTTGAGCTACCAAGTACACCCACAAGCTCAATTCCTGCCAGGCAAACTACATTCACTGGCAGACGACTTAAGCAGAAATCTCCTGGACCCACACAAATGGAAACTAGAACCCGAAATATTCCACCTCTTGAGAAACAAATGGGTGACTCCAGCAGTATTCCTGTTTGCCTCCCCTCAGAACTACCAGTTGGAATAAATTCTGCACAAGGACTCCCCACAGTCAAGTTTGGAAAGTGGATGCCCTGTCCTTTACCTGGGAAAGCCTCTCAGTTTATGCCTTTCCCCCTCTGCCTCTCCTCTTGAAGGTTCTACTAAAGATCAAACAGGACAAGCCAAGGACAGTACTGATTGCACCAGACTGGCCACGCCAGCACTGGTACCCCCTCTTGCACAGTATGACACTGCTGCAACCATGGCACCTGCCTCAGACTCCTTCCCTGCTGTCCCAGCAGGCGGCCCGGATTCTGTACCCTCAGCTTCAAACCCTGAACCTTGCAGCCTGGCTAATTCCTTGAGCTCTCCTCTAGCATCTCTCAGTAAGCATGTGCTGGATGTCATTCTGGAGGCAAGGAGACCTAGTACTAGAAAATCCTATGCTGAAAAGTGGAAAAAATACTGTTCCTGGAGCCAGGCTCAGGGGATAGGCACAACAGTGCCTAGCTTACCTCATATTCTACAATACTTAACAGAAATGCTCCACAAGGGCCTGTCCTTCTTGTCAATTAAAATTCATGCCTCTGCCATTTCATAAGATGATTATGTACATACCATAGTTTTATCTTGTGTCCATCCACTCCACCAGACCACCCTCATTTCCCTTTCCAAATGGTCACCTACTCTCTCCTGACAGACCTTATCAACTTCCTGAGGCCATCTTCAACTCTTTTGCTGTGTAGTGCCTCCTTCCATGCCAAGAACAGAATTTTGAAGGTTAAGCCATCTAACTTGGTCTGAAGCAACAGGTATCAGTGATGCGTTGTTAAAGTTGGGTAAGCTTGAGCTGTGTAAAGAAAACTGTTTGCCATGTTGTCACCTATAGGTGAATTAATCCCATCATGTGAAGTGGGAGGACATAGATAAACAAGCAATATTACAAGTATGTCACTGTCACTTTACTTATGCTACGTGAACACAGTCCATTGCACTGCATTTTATCCAGTTTTCCTTACTGTTGTGTGATAGTGGAGCTAGTATGTGTAAGAAAGAGGATGTGGTGGAGGCCAAACTTCCCATGTAAAAGGGTTCAGGAGTTTTGTCCTCTCTCAGCAACAATTTAGAATTGTCAAGGCATGCTTCATGGTGCGTAACTCATTCTGGTGTCCTTTACTTTAGCAAGGGTGAATGTTGTAAGGAGTGCTGCCAAGAGAACCAGTAAGTCTGTCTCTCCCCAGAGAGTCCTCACCCAGGAGTATGGCTGCAGATTGACTGATTCTTGGTACTTGAAGGTTAGTCACAAGAAAGAGCCTTAGTATGCTGCCAGTTGCCTCTTCACTGAGAGAATTGCTGGTTCTAGTGCTTTTGTCAGACATGTCCATCTTAAGTTTCACTACCTAGACACAATGATTCTAGGATTTTGGCATGGCTTTGACCTTCTTACTCCAGACTTTTGGCCTTCCTCAGGCTTGAGTTCTACAAGAGGTTTAAATTTCATTGCTTGAGAGTCATTCTTTACAGAATGTTGCCCACCGTATCAGCTTATGTATGAGAAATTCTTGTGCAATCGTTTATCTTCTGTTCCCTTGTGCATAGGTAGCCTTTCATCCTTTTGCTGCATATAGAGGTCAGTCTGTCAGGTTTGTATGCTGTCAATTATGTTTTTGTATTTTTTTTTTCTTGCTTATTGTTTTTGCTCAGTGGATGAGAGGGCAAGTAGGGCAAATTGAGCATCAAATAGCTAATCGTTCTTGATTAACACGTGACACCTTGAAATTTTAAGGCAATAGATGTGCCTTTGGCCTTTGACCACAGATATGAAAAAAAAAAAAAGTATTGCCAGGTTGGGTCTAAAGCAAGTCCTGGCAGTTGTCCAGTGTTATTGGCTTCTTTCCAGCTCAAGTGATCTAACATTTTACTGTATAGTTTATCACTGGTTGTTATATACAAATGAAGTAATTTTTATTTTAACACAAAGTATATCATTTGCAAATTGTAGGAATACAGCTGGTCCTTCCGTACATTAGTTTGATATCTATATGTGTTTATGTATGTATGTATGCATATATAATATATATGTATGTGTATATATATATATGTGTGTATATATATATATATATATATATATATATATATATATATATATATATATATATATATATAGTATATTTTTTTTTGCCTGGGTCCTTGCTTCATTTGATGACCATTGGTTGCTTCTGACCAGCTGGAGTTAGATATGTTGCATGTCTGAAGGGCATCCTCTTGTGGGTGGTTTGGTAAGTTGTCATTTCTTGACTGTACTTCCACTAAAGTTATGAAGTAGATGGTGATTGTTCATAAAGTATTGTCCTTGCTTTTAAGTGATAACAGGGTTGTTTGTGGAACTTTTGTAACCCACTTATATGATATGGAGGTCAGTGTGAATTTGGCAGTGCGGAATATTGACATAGACTAGAAACTGAGATGTTTGACAGTATCCATTTCAGAGTAGACTACAACCTATGTAAATAAGTACTGTCTGTTAAGTTGGCCTTTTAGCATAGAGGAGTCACCAATGGAATCAAATTTGTTTTTATAGAAGCTAGTCCTTAACGAAGAGTTGTTGTTGTTTGTCTTTCGGCTTTTTCCCAGTAAGGGGATCGCCACAGCGGAACTCCGGTCCGCTAATGATTGGCAGTAGATTTTTTACGAAATGCCGAGGTGCTCCTTAAAGAGTATCCTAGGGAATTCCTTGTTCCTTAAGAGATGCACCACTTAATGTTATTTTTGCACTGCAGCTATGATTAACCACGTTTGGCAAGATGGAGAGACTAGATCATGATAGAGAAGGTGCTGCAGCATGTATTTGTCATGAATTTGTTTGTCAGTACCCTGAAGGATGAGGTTGAACATTCCACTACACATCCTTGAGACTTCTCAGCTTGTAATACAAAGACTCAGCAGTATTTGCGTGTTATGTGTGCTTAATTACTTGAGATTTTGTATCCTATGTACTGTACTTTGTAGGCAGTATGAGCAAATGTAATATTACAAAAAAATAAAGAAATAAAAATTGTTGGTTCAGGGGACATATGTTCCTGCATTCCACTTGTGAGAGGTAAGCCCCCAAAACTTTATTCTAGCTCTGAGGTCACTACATTTATGAGAGAGCTAGAGCAAGGTCTCTGACAGACGTTATGAAGTTTGTTTTCATTGTGAAGTTGGACCACCCAGCAACAAGGTACATGGTAGCAATTTTATCTCACTTGTATATGTCTTGAAGTGTCAAGCTGGTATGCTGCAGAAACTGTGATCTGAACCCCCCACCTTGGAGAAAGAGTGATCACTGACCAAGAATATAAAGCTCATCTTGCTCCTTTTCCAGGAGGTTGTGAGATGGAAACCCCTAGCAATGTAGTAGCAGCCTGCTTGGATATATCCTGAGGGCAAGTAAAACCAGTAATTGAAAAATCAAGCTGATATATGCTCAAGTAATCTTGACTGCAAGCCTTAAACGTTTGCAATGTTTCCTACTTGTATATTTTGTACAAGAGAGAAAGACCCCCATGAGGTGTAATAAGTGGAACAGAGAAACAGATTTAATATGTCCTGAGCAAAGATTGAGCAGATCCAGGTCTATCTTGTAGTTGGGGTGTTTAGCAGGCATAAGACAGTGACATGTTTTCAAATATGTGCATTAGTGTCATAAAGTTTTGGAAGTATCCATGCTAACAATTTGACTTTGTGAAAGTTGCAGTGCTGAGAATGTGCAAAAAAGTGCCTCACAATTTTTCTTATTTACATATTTTTTATGTAGATGCTGTGGGAGAATGGGATCAATGGTATTTTGGCTGATGAGATGGGCTTGGGCAAAACTGTCCAGTGCATTGCTATGATAGCCATGATGGTGGAAAGAGGAGTTCCAGGGCCTTTTTTTGTATGTGGTCCATTGTCTACCCTTCCAAACTGGGTCTCTGAGTTTAAGCGATTTACACCAGAGGTAAGCATCACCTATGCAATTTTTTTTATTTCTTGAGAGTTTTTTTCTCTTAGTGGTAGCTGCCATATGTTTTTGTATACAGATTTATTTTTTTATCAAAATTGTATTATGTCATTCATTATAAAGTTCATAACTACAGGGGAAAATGGTGCTCACAGAAGGTTGTTTTTGGGAACCCCAGTATGATATTTTTCTGAGGCTTGTGTGAGCACATGGATCTGTTAGAGGAAACTAACAAATGAAGGAAAACCAAGTGCTCTTCTTTTGTCTTTTTTGTGTTAAATGAAATTGGTCTACTGCCTCTTAATCACTCTCAATCTTAATGTTGCTAACATTTATCTTTTCTGTGTTGCGTTATCATGGTTTAATTTGACTAAAATTAGTTTTCTTTGAGGAACGGATGATGATTCAGGGTGAAAGAAAACCAACAAAATGCTTTTTAGACTTTCAGATTCCTCCTGCAGACTTGTACTTAACAGTGCCTGTTTTGTTTAGGAGAGGATTGTGATCTATATAATTGTACTAATTATGTTGGGAAGATTTCTCCATTGTACTAGAATGCTCTGTCCGTCCCCTGGGAAACAGCTGCTGCTATTAGTAACACACCTGGCCCCATTTTTCCTGTCAAAAAAAGCTTTTATCTACTGCTCCTCAAATTTCTTTACAAAGGAGTAGTTTACTTTGTCTGGCTCAGTGTTAATTAAGGTTGTTGATCCTTGTAAAGTACATCTGATGATGTCATTTTCATTTGTTCCTTAACTGATGCATCTCTGATCTTGCTCTGCCTCTTTTTCCAGATTCAAAGATCCAACTGTCAAGCTCCTCCCTTTCCCCATAATGACCCACTAACCTAATATATCTCAGATCTCATTTGCTGCTATATCGCTCAGACACAGATCACCTTCTTTTGAGATTTCGGGTATGTTTTCAGTATTTAAAGGTTGTAAGTTTTCTTATTTTGGATTATTTTTAAGCTTTTTTCACTTCCCTGTATGCCACTGGGATCTATTTTTCTACTCCTCGGAGACCCATTTCATGCAGTCAATGAGGAGATAGGAAAATGTGGTTTTGTAAGTCTCAAGGTCCTTTCCAAGACTCACTAGACCCATTCAAGAGTACAATGCCCCGTTTGGTATGTACCTCACAAGACATCTGCAACAGCTGGAAAGGCCGCAGAAATACCTCACTAAAAGAATCACAGGCCTAAAGCAGATGCCCTGTGCTGACTGTCTCAAAAAACTCCAGCTATACTCTGTGGCATATCATCCACTCAGAGGCGATCTTTGCTTAACATACAAGGCCATGTCAAACCCTGAGCTGTTGGACATGCTCCACGTAAAGAAATCCCAGTCCCTCAGAGCCACATGCTCCAGGGATCTAAACCTTGTCATCACAATGAACAAAACATGCTGGAGGGATAGGTTCCTCACCAAGAGGCTTCCCATACTTTGGAATAGACTGTCCATACATGTCAAGCAGAGCTCCTCCTTGGCCCTTTTTAAAAGGAACCTTGACGATTGGATGGGAGATAGGAAATTCACCCCGGGGATCACGTTAGTCGCCCTGCTAGACCACGGGTCGAGGGAAATATTGTGGGAAGAAATATCCAGGGAATTGTTATGGCTAGGCTTACATAGGCCCTAGAGCCGATAGCCTAGTACCAACCTATGAATCTTGCAGCAGAAGTGGCCCATAGAAGCAAGGGTTTCAGGGATTTTTTTTTGGATAAACCCTATCAGTGCTCCTGAAAGCTTGGCTGTTTTTCTGTGGAGGCAGTCAAGGGGTGCTTGTCTCTGCACCTAGAAGCTTGGGCATCCATCACAATAGATTCATGGGTGCAGAGGATCATATCCTGAGATTATTTCATGATGATGTCCTTCAAGGATGCATCTGCAGTCATAACATATGGGTTGTCCTGCCTCAGGCAGCCCTTCGGTCGGCCGGATTCCAAAGTCTGGGTCTGGCCTCGGCTGATGTCGCACTTTCCCCGACGTCAGAGCGTCTGGGGTATAAAAGCATCAGCCGACACCATTTTCCTCAGTCTTTCTTGCCGCGCGGTGCCCGAAGCAGAAGCTGTTCGCAAGTGCCGGTCGGTCCGATCCAGTGAATTCAGCTACCGAAGACTTCGAAAAAGCTAAGTACCCCGTTGGGGACTCTTTCTTGCCTCAGCCGATGTCAGACAAAGTAAATAATTGTTTAACTTGTGGGAAACAAATACCTCATAAGGATTTCCATTCCTACTGCCTTCCTTGCTTAGGCCCAGACCACGACGTATCGGCCTGTTCAGCCTGTGCTTCCTTCAACCGACGAACTCTTAGACGTCGGTTGGAGTTTGCAGAGGAATTTTTTGGGGCCAATTTTGCATATAAAATGCCGTCGGAGACGCCGACTTCGCATTTAGTGAAAAAACGGAAGGACAAGGACTGACACTCGCGGTTTCGGCTGAAACCACGGTAAAGCCTACCGCGAGTGTCTCGGTTTCGGCCGAAACAGAGTCCTCAGAGATTCCTTCTTCCGAAACCATTCAACCGACCACCGCGGCCCGGGAGGCCTCGGCTGAGTCAGCTACCGAACTACCTACCGAAACCAGTGTCCAGGAAATGTCCGACACCATACCTTTGGACATTTCTACTCCTGCACGTGGGGTAGCTAGGCCCTCTGCTTCCATGTCCATTAAGCTGCTAAACTTTCTAAAGCTTTGCCTCCCAAGACTACCTCCCAGAGGCCTACCCTCTAGTTCACAGATCCTCAGCCTTGCAGAGGACCTTATTTCTTTAATTAGGGGTTCACAACCTCACCCAGACAGGGCCTCTCAACCTCCACCAGACAAAAGGCCCAGGACTGACCCCTCTGACCCACACTCTTCAGATGAGTCCACGGATGGCTCTGAGTTGTCAGACCACCAGGAGGAGGCTTATTCGCCCTATGATGATTCTGATGCTGAAGAATCTATTCCTTCGGCCTCCCCTCCTGAAGAGTTTTCCTTTGGTGAGACTCTACACTCCATGAGAGAGCATTTTCAATGGCAAGGTCAGGAATTCTCTGATTCTAGAAAAAGATTAAGGACCTTTTTACATCTGCCTCAACATAGGCCCTTAGCTACACCTCCTGTTCTGAATGTAATTGATGATGTGTACAGTGATGTCAGTACAGCACCTGATACTCTCCCTCCGGCCCCTGCCAAGCCTGATAGATACTACAGGGTCCCGGATTCCCATTACCATCTGTATAAAGCACATTCTGCAGACCCAGAAACTATTTCTCAGGGCCCTAAAGGGGTTGCAGCCGCCACAGCCAAAAATCCTCTACCCTCTGAAAGAGAGTCTAGAGCTTTAGAGAGATGGGGAAAGAAGGTATATACTTCTGCAACTTTCTCTGTCAGGGCATTAAATTGTCAATTTCATATGATACAGTACCAAGAGTATTTATTAGATGAACTGAATAAGAAACTTTCATCTCCTGAACCCCTTGACCGTAAATCCCTGCAGGATTTGGTACATAACTCACAGCAGGTTAGTAATCATTTCTTAAAATGTGGCTATGATGCATTGGAGGCTTCATTTAGATCAGCTATGACTGGGGCAGTCATTCGTAGGCATGCCTGGCTGAAGGAACAATCTCTGCCAGACCATGTTAAAGCTAAACTCCTGGATGCTCCAATGGAGAAACAAAATTTATTTGGCTCCTCTGCTCAGGAGGTCTTAAAAAAGTTTGAAGAAAAGGCAAAATCTGTGCAAATAGTTAAGGATTTCCTGCAAGTACAGCCACCTAGATTCAGCAGAAACTGGTCTACTAAGAATTGGTCCTTTCCACATTCGGACAGAGCCCAGAGAGGCAGGAACAGACGCCCTGGAGGCAGAGGCCAATCGAAGGGCTCCTACAGAGGCCGTCAGTGGCAGCCTGCCAACAATGACTTTACTCTGATTCCGCCTACCAGGGATCAACTGGAAGCCCCCTTGGGCGGAAAGCTGGCTTTATTCTCAAAAAAACTGGCATTATATTACAAGGGACACATGGACACTGCAAATAATAGACAAAGGATACAGGTTCCACTTCCACACTTTGCCAAAAAGGCACGGAATGCCAAACCTACCACCAAATCAGAGGCCAGAGGCTTTAAGGCAGATCAACAACTTGCTTCAAATGAAAGCTATAGAAAAGGTACCACTTTCAGAACAAGGCCAAGGATTTTACTCAAGACTATTCCTTGTACCAAGAAAAGAAAATCGATGGAGGCCTATTCTCGACCTGTCCCCACTAAATACTTATCTCATTGTCCCAAAATTCAAGATGCTGACCCTACAGCAACTTCTTCCCATGTTGGGCAAGGAGTCTTGGCTGGTGACTCTAGATCTCAAGGAGGCATACCTGCACGTCCCTATTCGACCAAGTTGCAGAAGGCACCTCAGATTTCTTGCAGGATCAGAGCATTATCAATTCTCAGCATTGCCCTTTGGCTTATCTACTGCGCCCAGAGTATTCACGAAATGCCTGGCATCAGTAATTGCACACTGCAGACTTCAGGGGATTCAGATCTACCCATACCTGGACGACTGCCTTATACAAGCGGACAACAAGAAAAATTTGATAAAGGACTTGGCTTATGCCATCCACCTGCTACAGGCCTTGGGATACACAGTCAACATCCAAAAGTCAAGACTTGTGCCATCCCAAAGAATAACCTTTTTGGGTGCAGATCTGGACACAACCACCCAAATGGCCTTTCTCACAGAAGAAAAACAAAAAACAACTTCCAGATTACTTCATGATGCTGACAAGACAAACTCAGCTTACTGCAAGGAAAATCCTGCAGGCCCTGGGTTACATGGCATCCTGCATAATTCTGATACCACAGGCCAGGCTGCATATGAGAAAATTACAATGGTACCTCAGGAGTGTATGGTCTCAACACAGTCACAGTCTAGAATCTTTGATACCAATCATTCCTTGCCTTCAAAAGGAATTTCTGTGGTGGGCTCAGGCCTGCCAATCCAACAGAGGGTTGCCTTTCAACAAACCAAAAACAAAACAAACCATCACCACGGACGCTTCAGACCAAGGATGGGGAGCACACATGGAGAGCAAATGTATCCAAGGCCTATGGTCTCAAGGTCAGCTACGCATGCACATAAACCAAAAGGAAATGCTGGCAGTGATGCATGCAATCGAGGCTTTCAAACCTTTCCTCCATCAAGGCCACCTGCTAATAAGGACAGACAACACCACGGTCATGTGGTACATAAACAAGCAGGGGGGCACACACACCTATCCTCTCTGCCGACTGGCTATGAATCTATGGGAACTATGCCTGAACCTCAATATCCAACTACAGTCCCAGTTGGTGCCAGGAAAAGAGAATACGCTGGCAGACAGCTTAAGCAGAACTACCATGGATGCACACGAATGGATGCTGCACCCAGACATCTTCCAACTCATAGCAAAGGAATGGGGAATGCCGGAGATAGATCTGTTCGCCTCCCCTCTCAACCATCAACTGAAGACATTCTGCTCAAGGACATACCACCCACAAGCTTGGAGGGTGGACTCTCTCTTTCAGCTGGAAAGCTCTAAAAGTATATGCCTTCCCACCTCTCCCATTAATGTACAAGGTTCTACTGAAGATCAGGGAGGAGCAGCCAAGAGTGATTCTGATAGCTCCAGACTGGCCAAGGCAACACTGGTATCCATTATTGAGAAGCCTGTCTCAGGCAAAACCATGGCCTCTCCCCCTATGGCCTCTTCTTCTGACGCAGAACAATTTCAAGATTATGCATCCCAACTTGAAAACATTACAGCTAACTGCCTGGAAAATTCCTTAAATCCCAAACAAGATGCCTTATCACAGAGAGTGAAGGACATCATCTTGGAAGCTCGCAGGCCTTCCACAAGGAAGACATACTCAGCTAAATGGAAAAGATTTCTCATTTGGAGCACATCAAAAGGCTCAGATGTGACAGTGGCAAACATGACACATATTCTGGAATACTTAACAGAATTGTTCCACAATGGCCTGTCCTATTCTTCCATTAAGATTCATGCCTCAGCAATTTCAGCAGAATACAATGTGGATCCACCTATCTTCTCACACCCTCTCCTCAGGCAATTTCTGGGAGGGATCAAAAATATTAAACCTCCAAGAAAACCCCTTCTACCCACCTGGGATCTCAACTTTGTGTTGGAGAAACTAACACTTCCTCCATTTGAACCAGCAGCATCAGTGGATCTACAGTTTCTGTCTTGGAAAACTGCATTCCTTCTGGCAATAACTTCAGCAAGAAGAGTATCTGAGTTACAAGCATTAATGGCAATACAGCCATTTCTTATCTTCCATCAGGACAGAGTTTCACTAAGAACCAATCCTACTTTTATGCCAAAGGTGGTATCTAGGGTATCCTTGAACCAAGCTATTCACTTGCCTACGTTCTTCCCAAATCCACAGAATAGAGGGGAAAAACTTCTGCACACCCTGGATATACACAGACAACTACGCTACTACTTGGACAGAACTAAAACTAGTAGAAAAACTGACCAACTATTTGTAGCATATGCTACTGCAGTGCAAGGAAAAGCAATTTCCAAACAGACAATTTCAAAATGGATAGGAAATTGCATTCGATTTTGCTACTCCTTTCATGGAAAGACAGTTCCTGAAAACATCAGGCCTCATTCCACAAGGGCCACGGCCACCACTACAGCCTTCCTACGAGGGGTGGCTACCAAGGACATTTTAGAAGCTGCTACTTGGAGCTCCGTGCATACATTTGCCAAACATTACAATCTACCTTTATACTCCAGATCCAGAGCAGGTTTTGCTACTGCAGTCCTGCAGGGGATATAAACTACACCATCCTTTTCTTAGTTCCTCCTCCCCCAGATTGGCTATGGTATTCTACCCATATGTTATGACTGCAGATGCATCCTTGAAGGACATAGTACAGTTTTGTACCTACCATAAATGTAGATGTCCGATAGGTATGCATCTGCAGTCAGGTTTACCCTCCCTCCTACCCCTCAGTGGTATTCCTAGGATACTTACCCCTCTTTTAGCTAGCTGGGGGAATCTATTATGGTGTATTTGTTTGTATATACATGTATGTTATTATATAAGTTTGCAAATGTTTGGAACCTTTTTTGCCTTTATCCAAATTTAGCCTTCCTAGAGGGCATCTGGCATCTGGGGCAAGAAAAACTGAGGAAAATGGCATCGGCTGATGCTTTTATACCCCAGACGCTCTGACGTTGGGGAAAGTGCGACATCAGCCGAGGCCAGACCCAGACTTTGGAATCCGGCCGACCGAAGGGCTGCCTGAGGCAGGACAACCCATATGTTATGACTGCAGATGCATACCTATCGGACATCTACATTTATGGTAGGTAAAAAAACTGTACTTTTTCTCAAATTCTCTTCATAAAAATGAGAAAAATCCCTGATGTGCCACCCAGTCAGAGGGAGGTAGCAACCTTGGAAATAAGCTGCTAGAACCATTCAAACCCCCCCCAACCAAATACAATCTGGAATTTATTTAAGATTCTTTTTAGTGTCAAAAAAGACAGGGGACTTGAGACCCATTGTGGATCTCCGCAAATTAAGTGAAATACTCAAAGTTCTGGTCCCTTTTGCCCTGTTGTGCAAGGACAATTGGATGTGCTTGATAGATCATCAGGATGTGTACTAGCATATCAAAAAATGAACAGACACTCCAGGGCATATCTGCGCTTCCTGCTGGCAGACAGTCATTGTCAGTTAAGATCACTGTCCTTTGGCCACACCCAGCCCCTGGAATGTTCACCCACTAATACTGCTAGGATACCTGGATGACTGGCTCCTGACTGCTCCGACCAGGCATCTACTTTTACAATCAAGGGACTTTTTGCTCCAGTTGTCTCTCCATCTGGGCATCACAGTCAGCTGCAATAAGTCACAACTCACTCCTGCACAGAACTTGACGTTCCACAGCCCCTGGGTGTTTCCATACCTGAATGACTGGCTCCTGACTGCTCTGACCAGGCATCTACTCTTACAAGCATGGGACTACTTGCTCCAGATTTCTCAATATCAGGTTATCACAGTCAACTGCAACAAGTCACAACTCACTCCTACACAGAACTGAAGTTTATAGGTGCTCATCTAGACACAATCAATCAGATAGCGACTCTTCCTTTGACTAGTACAAACCTTCAGATCCGAGGTAAGGGAAAGTGATTTTGTGTTCCTCTCCTCCAGCACAACTAATCTTGCAAGCCTTAGGGTCCATGGCAGCAGCAACATACCTAATTCCATTGGCCAGATTTCATACACAGATTCTACAGTGGACTCTTTCAGTTCAGTGATCTGTTCTTCAGCAGCCCTTTTACACTCCAATCAGGATTACACAAGTTCACAAGGAACAGCTTCTTTGATGGCTCTGTTCAAACAAAGTTTCTCAGGACCATCCATTTGTTTTACCTCTACCAGTAGCCATAGTAACCATGGATGCCTCCCATTGGGGGAGGGGGCATTTCTTGGGAAGGACAGTCCAAGCTACATGGTCCCCTCAAGAGGCCAGTTTATATATCAGTTTTCGGGAGATGAGAGCCCGCTTTCTAACGTTGCAAGATGCTGCTCTCTCTGAGACGATTGCAGTCCAATCAGACAGGATGTCTGTGGTCTGTTTATCAGCAAATTGGGAGGGGTGGCAAAACTTATTCTCTTTGTTGGGAGGCAATGAGAGTGTGGCAGTGGGTAATTTCTTCTGGTTGCTTTCTCATTCCAACACATATACCGGGGAATACCAGTGTGCTTGCATGCAAACTAAGCAGCTCTGTTCTGATGCCTGACAAGTATTCTCTCAATTTCAAAGCTGAAGAGGGTATTTTCAGCTGTTTTGCAGTCTCTTTGTTTCCCCCCTCAGCAACAAGTGCATCAGGTTCTTCGCCCTAATCCTTCCTCTGGGATATTTAGTAAAAGATGCTCTAGTTTACAGTTGGCCCTTCTGTTTCCACTACTCTTATCCCCTATAACCTCTACTCCCTAAATTTCTACAGAAAGTTTACTGGTTGAAGAAAATTGGGGGAAGAAAACTTGGGAGGCTTCGTCAAATGTGGTTTTCCTTCCTGTGGCCTCATCTTTTGTATCAGCCCTGTATACTGGACCCAGTCCAGACCTCCTGTCTCATCCAACAGGGGTAACTCATCTGGACTTAAGCTTCAAGTTAACCATATGGTTTCTCCAGTTCTAGTGATGGCTCGACAGCCCGGGCTTTCTTCCCTGATCCGACATATTCTGTTCTCCTCTCAAAAGGCTTCTTCTAGGAAGATTTATAGAAGTAAATGGAAGAGATTGTCTATTTGGGCCCTCCAGAGAGATTTTGATCCTTTTTACACCTCAGTTTCTGTAGTCCTAGATTTTCTAGCATTCCTATTCAAAGAGCGGGCTAGTTTTTCTACCAGCTGTGTGTAGCTAGCCAACATTTCCAGCTCTCATTCCGGCAAAAAGTCATGCTTCTTTGGCTTCTTCTAAGTTATACAAAAGATTTTGAAACGTGCCTTTTGGCTTGGGTCCCCAGTCAAGGGGGTCCTACTCCTCTGTGAGACTTAACTGTCTTGCTTCAAAGTCTGACTGAAAATCCATTTGAACCTTTTAGTAAGTCAGACCTAAAAGTTTTGTCCTTGAAGACCTGTTTTCCTAGTTACCATTACATCAGCTAGGTGAGTATCCGAACTTCAGGCCCTTTCTTCCAGGTCTCCTTATTTGACCCTTCATAAGGATAGGGAGTCTTTACGTACAAATCCAATCCTTTTTACAAAAGGTGGCTTCTGAGTCAAACCTTAATCAGGTCATAACCTGTTTTTCTTATCAAAGTTTTCCAGTAAAGGTGAATACATGCTGCAGCTTTTGGATGTATACAGGCAACTTCGTTTTATCTTCTTCAAACAGAGATATCAGAAAATCTGACCGATGGTTTTTGTTTTCTTATAACAGATTGGGCATGGCAGTTTCCTGTGTGACTTTAGCCAAATGGTTGACTGACTTTGTCTATAAACAGAGAGGTTTGTCCAAGAGCACATTCACTGAGGTCTCTGGTGACCTCATCATCTATCAAAGCTCTTGACCAAAAAGCTGAAATTTGTGTAGCTGCCCCTTGGTCCAGTGCTCATACCTTTATTGCTTATTATAAGTTGGAATTAATTTCTAGGAGTAGAGCTGCTTTTGGCTCCTCCATGAGGACCACTCAGGCAAGGTTCATCTAGTTGGGGAATCTGTCCCATCAGTTGAGGAATGAATGAAAATAACAGCATCAGCTACAAAAGTTATGTACTCGCCATGACAATGCTTCTGTATTGTCCACTTTCTTTCTTCCTCAACTTCCCGCCCTTCTAACCCACTTCCCTTCATTCCCAGAAAAATCTAAGGGATATTACTTTGGGAACTATTGTTCCTTTTTTGAGCCCCCATTTTATCTCTCTTGTCTGTGCTTTATAGAGTCGTTATAGTATCAGCCATGTATAAGAAAGAGATATTTCTCTTTTCCTGAAGAGATTCAGGATTCTGAATCTGAACAGGAAGGTACAGGAAAGGACTCGGTTTTTCTTTTCCTCAGGTTTGTGATTCAGACAGAGAGGAGAGCTCAGTTTCTGATTTCCCCTGTGGGGGGTTCTTTTTCTGTGAGACTATTGCTAGAATTTGCCAGTGTGTTGAGTGGGAGAACACTGAGGTTTCTCAGGACCTCAGTAAATGATATGAGTTGTTACAGATGGGTTCTCTAGAGCCTACACTCATTCATCCTCTTCTGCCTGGTTTAGAGGATGTTTGTGTTACTGCCTGTAAATTTCCTGTTAGTCAGCGAGCTGCCCCTTAAAAGGCAGATAGGATGTATAACTTTCCTTAGTCATTTAATTTTTTTATATTGTATTCCCAAACCTGACTCAGCAGCTGTAGCCTTAGTGGATCCCAGTGCTGCTAAGCACTTAGTTAATTCCAATCCTACTCTTTCTGATAATGATTGGAAAATTATTAATAGTTATAGGGGAAAGGTGAGTACTTTAGCAACTTTGGTTTTCAGAATTTTGAATTGTCATGTTTATATGTTTGTTCTGACAAATTGGGAAAGTATGAAGAATGTTTTATCTGCATTTTCTTCTTGTGAGGGAAAATCTGTTTTAGATAACTTAGTTTGTTCTTTTGCACAGGTCACTATCAGTTTGCAGTGTGTATGACTACTGGTACTGTTTTAAGAAGATTTGCATGGCTGTATTTTCAGAACCTACCAGATGTTAAAAATGAGTTTTTAATTTTTCCCTTGGATAGAGATTTAGTGTTTGTCCCTCTGCCGCAAGGATGTTCAAAAAGTGTGAAAAAAGGAGCAAGCTGATCCAGGGAATCTTTAAGATTGTTCAGCCCTCCTTTTCCAGATTGAATAAGGGATATTCTTTTTCCTTTTTCATTTTTGGCAAAATAACAGAATAAACAGTCTTAACAGAATTCAGGTAAACGGATGTTTAAAAAGGAATAGCAACAAAACCAAGTCCAGTATGTGTGAATGACTGTTAAAGAGAACTTGTGACCCACTCCCACACTGGCCCCTTTTTTACTTCCAGAAAGTCTTGGTCTCCATTTTGGCAACAGATTGCTTAAGTAAATGTGTTTTTTATGGCATCCATCAAGGTTATTGATGGCAAAACGAGGAAATTCCTTCTTTCCAGTTAGTCATTCCTTATCCTCCAGATCATAGGCTTTTGTTTCCACCTATTCTTCATTACATGCTATCCTAAGGACTGATAGAATCAGTTCCTCCTAAGTGGGATAGGGTTTTTATTCAAGAATATTCATAGTGTCAAAGGAAGATGATGCTTGGAGACCAGGTCTGGCTCTTACTTTTTTAAGCTTGTTTGTGGTAGTGCCCCAATTCAAAATAATGCCACTTCACAACTTATCTCTTCTTCTTTCAAGTTTCCTGACAACACTAGATTTATAAGATGCTTAACACATTCCTATTCATCCAGACCTCACACATTTCTTAAAGTTTTGTATGCTTGGATCACATTATCAGATGTTCTTCCATATCATTGTTGGAGAATTCTTTACCAGAGGGATTCACTGCCAAGAGTAGCCCAATGTCCGGCCAGTATACCAAAGTCTTATGATTTTGTAGACGTACTTCACACATATGCCCACTGCTCAAGGCGTAGGGCATAAAGGCGATATATGGATGTACATACCACTGGACTTCTTTGCTGCCAGTCTGAATGCCATCACTGATAGTTGGTCTGAATGCTCGAATGCTCCTCCTTCTGTGCTGGTTACTGAGCTGTGTTACATGAGTGCCCCATTGGGGTTTCTTATCTTTTTTTCTCTTTGTTTTTTTAATTTTGTGAGTTTACGTGTCATCCAGAAAGGGAAAATGTCAGTGTGGGAGACAGATTCCCCATATAAGGATCATTACAAGCAATGTCTGTTCTCTTTGGTTGCTCTCATGACCGTATGCAGTGTTCAATCTGCCAAGCGTTTGTCCCTAAGACCCTACATAATCTTCTCTCTTCTTTGCCCATCTACATGGTGTCGTAAGTTGCTGGCGCAGGGTGCTGTCAGAATCTTCCTGTCCCGAAGATCAGCCACCTTCCAAGAAACTCTGGTCTGTATTGGCCACTGTCCAGTTTCCTCCGGACATCTCTCTCAAGGTTGGTGAAAGCCCAGAGGATCACTTGGTTGTTTTGTCAGATTCCTATGCAGCAATGTTATTGGAGGCAGGCAGGCAGGGATCTGACTTTTCACACATCCTTGGAGGCTTTGTAACGTCCTCTTTAGATGTTGAGGAGGAACCTAGGCTGATTATTTCAGAGGGACTAAGGGGATTACTGCAGATTATTGTTTGGGAGGAGATTTCCGACTATGTTGGTTGAGTGTAGGCAAGGGTCTGAATCTCCTAGCGTTTTTAAGGCAGAAATCCCTCAAAAGAAAAATCAAAAAGCTAAGCTGCTCCTAAAGAATCCTCAGTGTGAAGGACAGAATTTTTATCCAGGGATTATTTCATGCAGTGATTGCCTTAAAGCCTCCCCGAGGAGTTTCTGCTCCTGTTGCCTCTTGGTCATCTACCCCACTGAAGAGGACCAGAGAGCAGATTCCTCTGAAGAGGAATTGGGTTCTGGGGGAAAAGTCTTTGGCATATTCCTTTCAGATCTATTCTCGCTTGGATAACGGCTCTAAGGAGGAAGATTCTGTTAGCCCAGATTCTCTTTTGGAAGAACTCTCCTTTGGGGTTACTATTTCTCGTATGATGGAATTTTTTTAAATGTGTCTGTTCTCAGGTTTCATATATTCAAAAGAGGTATTATGAGCTCTTCCAGATGGAGTCCCTTAAGTCTTATGCTTTATTTTCAGTCTTGACTGCCCTTCTAGATTCCTTTTAGCAGCCTCTGTGTCTCTGGATTCTCAACCTCCAGCATCTAAGAAGCCTGATAGATTTTACAAGCTGTGTGATCATTTTAAGTTCCTCTGTAAATGTCGTTCTGCGGACCCTTCTGTAATTCTGTCTCTTCTGACAAATCCTCTAAACTTTTGATGTTATGTAGTCCTATCTCGCCTACATTCTTACCCGAGAGTTCGGAGCTGAATATCGTCTCCGACTTGGCCGATTTTTCTAGCTCGAAGTCTTTCATTGGCTGGGCTAAGCAAGTATCCCATGGTGCACTGCTCCATATCCCCAGATCTCGTTTGCCGCTCATGTAGCTCGGACATGGTCTCTCTTGGCTGTGGCTAAGTACCCTCTTTTTTTTCTTGTCTTAAGAAAAGTTTTGATTCATATCAAAAGCTGTTTTCATAGCTATTTGTCTAAGTTTGTTGAGAATTGTAATCGTGTAATTGTTGTGTGGTATCCCACTGACTGTTCCCTCGGGCTAGGCACGTTTCAGTTAGAGGGCCTAGTTCTCCTCTTTTTGCCTTCTGTGTGAGTACGGTCTAGACCGTTTAAGTTAGAGGTTTGGGCTTTTCCTTTCTTGTGGGTTTTCAATCCCTTGTTGAGAGTTTGTACTTGCTCTTTAGTGTGTGGTTGGTCACTGTTTAGTGTCGTTCCCGCTTTTTGTAGTGTGAACGCCTGTGTGTTGTTCTCAGACTTGGTTTTGCTTTGTTGGCATAGTAGTTAAGATGTCTAAAGATCCCAAGGAGCACAAACCTCCGGGTTTCAAAAAGTGCTCTAAATGTGGGTACAAAATGTCCATTACTGATGGGCATTCCATTTGTGTCTATTGCCTGGGAGCCATACTTCTGCAGGAATCCTGCAGTTTTTGTCATGCGTTCAGTCGTAGAGTTCTCCAAGAGAGAAAAGAATAAGCTAATTTTAAAGGGACTCTTGAAACCCTCCTTTGAAGAGGCTATGGATTCGTCTTCCAGTGGAAAATCAAAATCTGGCAAGTTAAAAAAGAGATCTCCGGCTCCGTCAGCTTCATCAGAGCCTCCGGAGAACATCTCAAAAACTGCATCGACCTCCTCTGCTCCACTGTCCTTGGGGCCGCAGGAAGTGTCGGTATTGACGGAACCGGCGTCCGCTCCAATTTTATTGGAACCTCTTAGGAGCTGATCGCCCAGCCTCAGACCAGCTTCTCCTGAGAGGAGATCTCATGCTCTATCCCTGTCTTCCAAATCCTCCAGGGCACTTTCAAATGTGGATGTTGATGGGGTGGTTCAGAGGCTCCTCCAGTCACCGGTTTTGGCAAAATTATTTTTGGCTCCGGCCCAGTCTGCTCCAGAGCCCGTCCCGACCCAGTCTTCGATCTTTACTCCGAGCGCATCTCTGTCTTCAGAGCCAGAGTGATGTTCCTAGGCCGGCTCTGATGCCCCATTTGGCTCCATCGGTACCGGCATCAGCTCCAACCCCATCTGCTCCGTCCTCGGCGTTCAGGACTCTGGATTCTTCGGTCGGGCCCGAGGGGGACATCTCTGGGATTATTTCGGTCCCGAGCCTCCCTCTCGGTGCATCGGCTTGGGGAACTCCGACCCCCACCATGGCCTCGGAGGCTGGTCGCTCCTCGGATTCAGGGGGGCCGGCCTTCGAGGCTATGCGGACCGCGCTGGCCAGATCGTCAGCTACATCAGTCGGGTCAGTCACTCTGTCCCCCACCACTCCGGTGAGAGCTTCTGATCACCACCCATCCATGGACAGCAGAGCACCAGGGCCTAGGGATACCCCCATGAGTGGTCCCCAGATTTCTGAGGGTCCCTCAGAGTCCGTGCCTGAGGAGCCCCCCAGAAAGAAAACGTGCAAGAGGAAGCACATAAGCTCCCAAGATGAGTCCCTCACCTCTGATACTGACCTTGAGGAATTGGAGGGGTCCCCCAAGTCATCCTCTGATGATGTTTCCTTCTCCAATATCCTGGAGATACTGAAACAAAGAGGTGACTGGCCGTCCAAAGCCCCTTCCGAGGAAGAGTCAGTATTCCTTAAGGCCTTTGGTGCTCAGCCCTCTTCCTCCTGGGTGTCACCACCCTTCGATGAACTCCTTGATCTGATTTGTTGAAGAGTGTGGGAAAACCCTGATTCTGTGGAGCCCATACCTAGGCATCCCAACAAGTTTCTTTCCGCCCCCCAGGGCAGAGTTTCTGTCTAAAGGAGTCCCTGTAGATGCCATGGTGGTGGCGGCAGCCACTCAGAAGGAAGTAGCAAAGTCTTCTTCATCCGTCCATCCTCTTAACAAGGAGTCTAGGACCATGGATCGGTACGGGAAGCGTACCCTCTCGTCAGCAACCTTTACCTTACGGTCGCTGGATTACCTGTCTCACTTCACTCGGCTCCAGAGAGATCTCCTCAAGGAGTTATACTCTGGTGGGTAACGTTCCTGAGGCGGTGGCTCAGACGGTTAACGCCCAGGTCTCTACCCTCAACTCCATTGTTAACTCATCCATGCGGCTCATTTCGTATGCAGTCGAGGGAGCGAGTAGAGCAGCAAGAAGGCAAGCCTGGCTGCGCCTGTGTCACTTTGCGGAGGCCTTCAAGTCTTCCTTCACTGACGCCCCCTTTGATGGTTCCTCTTTGTTTGGGACCAAAGTGAAAGACACCCTCACCAGGTGTGAGCAAGAGGGAAAGACCCTGTCTGCCGTAGGGTTCAGTTTTTCCCGTCCTTCTAGGCCTTATCCCAAGGCCCAGTGGGGGGGGGGTATGTGGTTCAAGAAATCACAGAGGTTTTTTCCTGCTGCACAAGGTGAACCCCCCTCCAGAGGCAGGGGAAGGGGAGGTTATTCAGGGAGACGTCGCCCTAGAGGCAAAGGGGGCCCCCGAAATTCGGGAGACCGCGATTCCTTTCATGGCTCTCCCTACTCTCGTTCCTGAGGGTGTGCCCGGCTGTGCTTATCCGGAGCCAGTCGGGTCGAATTTCGTTATATCCGGAAGCCTGGGAAAGCATTACCCAGGACTGATTGGTATTACGGATAATTTCCGGAGGTTAGCTCATTCCATTTGCATCAGACCCCCCGCCAATCAGAAAAATCCCAGACGTTCCACCCAGTCAAAGGGATCAAGCAGCCTCAGAGGTCTCAAAGCTGCTAGAAAAAGGAGCCATCCAGCATTTCCTTTCAGACCAAATCAGATTAGGGACTTACTCAAGATTCTTTTTGGTGCCGAAAAGAACAGGGAACCTGAGACCCATACTAGATCTCAGCCAACTGAACAACTATGTATACAAGTCCAAGTTCCATATGGTCACATTACAATCGATTCTCCCATTGTTGGGAGAGGAGGTATGGATGTGCTCCATCGACCTCAAGGATGCTTACTACCATGTGAAAATGAACAGGGCATCCAGGAGTCACCTACGCTTCCGGCTGGGAGCCAGTCATTTCCAGTTTGGAGCCCTGCCCTTTGGTCTCACCACAGTCCCCAGGGTGTTCACCAAGTGTATGGCAGTGGTGATGGCTCACTTGAGACGTCAGCGATTCCAACTGTTTCCGTATCTGGACGACTGGCTCCTTACCGCCCCCACCAGGCATCAACTAGTTCAAACCAGGGACGCTACCATCACTCTGTCATCAGTTGGGTATAACAATAAATTGGGAAAAATCTGCTTTATTGCCCTCGCAGTGTGTCACCTTTATAGGAGCAGAATTGGACACCATTCGAATGCGAGCATTTATTTTTTTATCTCAGGAAAGGATCAGAGTCTTACAACAACAGATACGCATGCTGATGCCCCTGAGATAGGTGAAGGCAAGATGGGTTCTCCAGCTCCTAGGGACCATGGCAACGACAATCATGTTGGTCCCTCTAGCGAGATTGCACATGAGAATTCTCCAATGGCTCCTCTTTGTTCAATGGTCTGTCCAAAGACTTCCACTTTCTCACCCCATTTTGCTCACAGACAGATGCAAGCAGGACCTCGGTTGGGGGCTGTGGACGGGGGTAGGACCATCGTCCAACCCATCCTGGCTGCCACTGTGACCACGGACGCCTCCCATATGGCATGGGGGGGGCATTATCTTGGCAGGACAGTCCAAGGCACGTGGCAGGAACACTAGGTACATCTGCATTTAAACGTCCTAGAGATGAGAGCATTGCTACTTGCGTTGCAGGCACTTCAGAGTGTTCTACCTCTAGGGACGATTGCGATACACTCGGACAACATGTCAGAAGTGTGGTATCTTAACAAGCAAGGGGGGAACCAGGTCTTACCCTCTGTGCAGAGAGGCCATGCAAGTGTGGCATTGGGCAGTTGCTTCCCAACGGTTTCTGGTGGCAACGCACATTCCAGTGAAGTCCAACATGATTGTGGACAGGCTAAGCAGAGCTATTCTGATGCCTTACGAGTGGTCCCTGATTCGCCTGGTTGCAGAGCGAATCTTCAGCGGATGGGGTCAGCCTTGCTGCGACCTTTTTGCCAGTCCCCTCAATGCAAAATGCAGCAACTACTTCACTCTGATCCCCCCACAGGGGGGGTCACCCAGGGACGCTCTGGTTCATGATTGGCCCTCCGGTCTGCTTTATGCTTTCCCTCCGTTTCCTTTGCTGTCAAAGGTGATTCAGAAAGCGCAATCCTTGGGAAGCAGAATGATTCTGATTGCTCCACACTGGCCTCGCCAAGTTTGTTTCCCTTTCTTCAGCAATTCATTGTGGACACTCCTTGGACTCTGGACCCACAACCAGATTTACTGACACATGTCGGGACAGTTCCACCCCTCCCTGTTGACCCTCCAGTTGACAGCCTGGCTGCTCCACTTCCATCGTTAGTTAGACTTCATAATTTCTCACCAGAAGTGGTTCATATGTTATCGTCCTCTCATAAACCATCCACTAGAAAGATTTATTCTAGTAAATGGAAAAGGTTTTCTATCTGAGCACACACCCGAGGCATCCGATCCTTACACAGCTCCAATCGCTTCAGTCTTGGAGTTTTTGTCTATGCTTTTCCATCAGGGTTCCGCATCAGTTACCATCAAAGTTCAACTGGCAGTGATCTCTAATTTTCATGTAGCGAATGAGCCTAGTCTCATGGTGCGTAGACTGTGCAAGGCTTTCCTGAAGGGTACTCTGTTGCTCCGTCCCCCGGTTTCCGAACCAATCATGCCTTGGGATCTCAATTTTGTTCTACAAGCCCTTACTGTACCACCTTTCGAGCCAGCAGCTACCTGCGAATTGAAATTCTTGACCTGGAAAACAGCCTTCTTAACAGCAATCACTTCAGCAAGGTGAGTTTCAGAAATTCAAGCCCTCTCTATCAAACCTCCATACTTAATCTTCCATAAGGGCAGGGTCTCTCTTAGACCAAACCCTTCGTTCCTTCCTAAAGTGGCTTCAGTGTCTAATCTAAATCAATCCATTGAGTTGCCTGTGTTCTTTCCTCACTTTTCTAACGAGGCAGAATTCAGATTTCACCAGTTGGATGTACGCAGACAATTACGCTTCTATCTGCACTGCACAAAAGATATCCGGAAGTCTGACCAGCTTTTTGTTTCCTTTTTGGAAAATCGAATGGGGTCCCCGGTCTCCAAGGTTACCCTATCTAGATGGTTATCTAGTTGTATCTCTTTCGTCTACCAAGCAGGAGGTAAAGATCTGCCATTTCTGGTCAAGGCTCACTCTACTAAGGCTGTTTCTACTTCTACAGCCTATCAAGCCAGATTGTCAATGAATAATATATGTGCTGCAGCTACTTGGGCTTCTCCTCACACATTTGTTTCTCATTACAAATTGGACGTGGTTTCCAGGGGCAGGTCTTTCTTTGGCTCCACAGTTCTCAGGAGTATTTTCCTATAGGCCACCCAGGATGTAGGTGCTAGGGACGCTGTCCCACAGGTAAGAATGTAGGCGAGATAGGACTACATAACATCAAGAAGTTATGTACTCACCATAACGTTCGATGTATGTAGTCCATCTCACTTCACATTCTTTATTACCCTCCCACCTTCCCCCTTCCTGGAAGATTTGGAGGTTAGGTTGTTTATCTGCAGAGTTCCCTTGCTTAGCTTATTCCTTACCTGGATGTGATGTGTGCATTGAGTACAAATGAGTTTCGCAGCAAACTAGATCTGGGGATATGGAGCAGTGCACCATGGGATACCTGCTTAGTCCAGCCAATGAAAGACTTTGAGCTAGAAAAATTGGCAGAGTCGGCTCCGAACCCACGGGTGAGACTGTGAGGCGAGATGGACTACATACATCGAACGTTATGGTGAGTACACATAACTTCTTGTTCTCTCAAGTAGCTTGCCACTTTATTAAATGTAGTTATGATACAGCTGTTGCCTCCTTTAGGGCTGCTATATTTGGTTATGTTTTGAGATGTTACTCTTGTCTTCGTCTTCTGTGTGATGGTATTAAAGCTAAATTTTTGAATGCTGCCCTTGACAGTAAGAATATGTGTGGTTTTGTGACAGATGAGCTTTTTAAGTCTGTTCCAAATAAAAGTAAGGCCTTGCAGGCATATTTCTGTGTCTCCTGTTCCTAAGTTTTAGAGGAATTATCTGTCTTAATCTGTTTTTTTTCACAGACAGTCTCGTTCCTCGTGCCAAGTCCACTTAGAGTGCTATTTCTCAGAAACCTCCTTTTCAAAGCAAGCCAGGTTCTATCTGACTGTTTGCTTTTCCTTTTCTTATCAGGTTCCCTTATCCCTTTGTTTTTCCCTGTCCCTTCCCAGTTGGTTAAGGGTCACTTAAACTCTTGGGTTCTGTCCATCATCTTTCAGGGATATTTCATGGTATGGAAATATCTTTCTGCCTTTCTGGGTATACCTCAACCTCAAACAAAAGTAAAAAGAAAATATTGCAGAAAACCGCATTCGATAATTAAATTAAAATGAAAAATGAACAACAGACATTCACTAATTTAATAGCTAAAACCAAATACTAAAAGCAAAGCTTTCGGGTTTCCCCTTGATCAGTGCATACTGAATAACTATCTAAAACTATTTTAAATATACACATATGACACAGCCAACCAATCACAGTAAAATTAAGCAAATTAAGTAAATTAATGTGACATGATTTGTTTCTTTTGTAAAACTGGGTTTAAACTCTCTGCCCCCATTGAGCCCTGGGGGCTTATCTGCATTCAATTTCAATTCCAATATCCATGCAAGTTCAGTGTTCTCTAGCTTGTTGTTAATATCCCCACCCCTTATACTCTTCTGTACCACTTTTATAACTCTAAACTTAAACCTGTGTGTAATATCTTTGTCTAGTACATGTTTTGACAAAGCATTTGTTTCCATTTTCCTTCTAATAATTTTGTAAAGCCAATTTTACAAAACAAATTAATCATGTTACATTAATTTGCTTAATTGTTTTTTACTGTGATTGTTTGGATTTGTCATATGTTTATATTTAAAGTGGTTTTAGATAGTTATTCAGTATGCACTGATGAAGGGGAAATAGAAAAACCTTGCTTTTTGTATTTGGTGTTGTCTATTAAATTAGTGAACATCTCTGTTCGTGTTTAATTTTGTTATCCCTCAACCTCCTCAGGAGCAGCTTCCTTTCTTCCCAAAACTGCTTCAGGACCTTTTGACACAAGGCACCATTCAAGCTGTGACACCTTCCCAGGAGGGTAACAAGTTTTATTCCAAAATGTTTCTTGTTCCCAGAATGGAAGGCACTTGGAGACCCATTATGGACCTTTCTCAGCTCAACACTTTTCTGAAGGTCTCTTCCTTTCAGATGTTATCCCTTCAGACCCTGTTTCCTCTTTTTCCCCAGGCTTTCCTGGTTTCTCTGGATGTTCTTCGTGTTTTACTGTTGCAGTCATTACATTTGGATAATCTGCTGGCAGGTTGCCCTCAGTCGGCCTGATTAACAAAGTCTTGGGTCCTGCATCAGTTGCTGTCTCTTCTTCCATGACATCAGGTCGTCAGGGGTATAAAACTTGCAGCCGACGCCATTACATCAGTTTTTCTTGCCTTGCGGTGCCCGAAGCAGAAGCAGTTCGCAAGTGCTGGTCGGCCGACTCCTGAAATTTTCGTTTTCGAGTTTCAGCTCTGAAGTCTTCAACTTAAAGCTAAGTACCCCGTTAGGGAAGCTTTTCTTGCTCCTTACCAATGTCAGTAAAAGTTAATAATTGCATTACTTGTGGAAAGCAAATACCTCATAAAGATTTTCATTCGTACTGTATTCCTTGCCTAGCCCTGACCACGACGTACCTTACTATCGGTTTTGTGCTTTATTTAATCAGCGCACTATCCGTTGACGTTATATTTTTGCCTCTCATTATTTCGGTTCTCGATTTAATTATCCAGAAATGTCATCGTCTGACTACCGGGACTCTGAAAAAACGCAAAGATAAAGACAGAGACAGGCTGTCGAGGTCCAAAACTGCAGCGGGTGCTTCTCCTAAGCCAGCTGCCAGTTCGCCGGTACTCAGTGAGTCGCTTTCTCAGCCCCTGATACCCGTTACTTGTGATTCGCAGGCCTCTACTGAGACCCATTCGGAGTCAGGTATGCTGTAAGATACTTCAACTATGGAACACGCGGATGTCTCTACCTTGGATGGGTCCGGAGCCGCTGTGCAGGCACTGGCTTCTGAGGGTGTTTTCAGGTCTACAGGCTCGCATATTAAAACGACACCTCCATTACTAAGGCCTAAGTCTCGATCCATGTCTAAAAAATCGACGGCCAGGCCACATGCTCAGGCCTCTATGCCTAAAAAACAAATAATAAAAATGGTTGAAGATCTAATAACTCTAATCAAGGGGTAGTCACCCCCCCCCCCCCCAAGAGGTCTAGGGCTGAGCTTGCTTATGAATCTTCTGACCAGGATTCTGTTTCTTCTGACTCTTCTGGTAACCTGGATTTGTACTTACCTACTTATGAGGATTCTGATGTAGAGGATTCCATTTCTTCTGTTTCCCCTCCTGAAGACTTTAATTTTGGGGAAACTTTACATAGTTTAAGGAAGCATCTCCATTGGGAAAGCCAGGAATTTTCTGATTTAAAAAAGAGGCTTAGGGATTTCCTTCTTTTGGCCCCTGATTCCCCTGCCTCCTGCTCCTAGTAAACCTGACAGGATACTACAGGGTTCCTTAGTCCCACAAGTTCCTTTTCAAAAATCCTTCTGCAGATCCAGAGACTATATCTCAGGGGCCCAAGGGCATTAAGGCTTCTACTGCTAAAAATCCTACCCCTTCTAATGGAGACTCCACGGTGCTGGATAGATGGGGTAAAAATGTTTGTACTTCTGCAACCTTGGCAATCAGAGCTTTAAACTTCCAATTTCATATGTTAAATATCAGCAACATGTTATTGGACTGCTTAAACAGAAAATGATGTTGATTGCTCACTGTGTGGAAAATAAAGATTTACAGGACTTGATGCATTCTGCTGAACAAGTTGGAAAACATACTTTTCAATGTGATTTTGATTCTTTAGAGGCCTCTTGGAGGGCTGCTGTTACTGGGTCTGTGCTTAGAAGGCATGCTTGGCTTAAGGAACAATCTTTTCCTGATCATGTTAAAGCTAAATTGTTGGATGCTCCTTTAAATCATGACTGCCTGTTTGGCAGCAAGGCTGAAGACGTTCTTAAAAAAAAATAGAAGATAAAGCTAAATCTATGCAAACTGTTAAAGATTTTTTTACAAGTGCAACCTCCTAGATTTAGTAGGCACTGGCCTACTAAGAATTGGTCCTTTCCGGTCTTCTCAGGCCAAACACAGGCACAGCAAAAACCCCAGGTTTCAGTCCTAAGGGACTCTCAGAACCAAGCAGCGGGAGGGGCTCCTCTTCCAAATCTGGAAATAACAAGACACCCCCCCTATGGTAAACAGTCTCAAGGACTTCCTTTTAAAAGTACCAAGCACTTTGGGGGGGAACATTGCTCTTCATGCAAAGAACTGGGAACTCATAACCCAGGACAAATGGGTTTTATATATAGTGTCCCAGGGATACAGATTTCATTTCCACATTTGCCAACACCAAGTGGGTGGCCAGACCTGCCCCCAAACCAGTGGACAGGGGCTCAAAAACAAGTACTTTCCCTGTTAGGCATTGGGGGTATTCAGCTGGTACCAGAAGAGGAAAAGGGACAAGGTTTCTACTCCAGGCTTTTCCTGGTACCCAGAAAAGACAAATCATGGCATCCAATCCTGTACCTGTCTGCTCTAAACACCTTTCTGGAGATACCAAAATTCATGATGCTGACTCTTCATCAATTACTTCCTATGCTAGGCAAAGACACCTGGTTGGCATCACTAGATTTAAAAGAAGCATACCTGCACGTCCCAATCAGGAAATCTTGCAGAAGAATACCTATGCTTCAAGGCAGGGCTGCACACATTATCAGTTCTCTGCACTGCCCTTTGGCTTGTCTACTGCGCCCAGGGTATTCACAAAGTACCTGGCTCCATTTATTGCTTTTTGCAGGCAAAGAAGTATTCAGATATATCCATACCTGGACGATTGTCTAATTCAGGCAGAAAGTCAGGGCATATTTTTAAATCATCTGGCGTTTGTAAAAAGGGTTCTAACTTGTCTGAGGTACACTATAAACAAAAAGAAATCACAACTGGTACCCTGTCAACAGATTACATTCCTGGGAGCAAGCTTGAATACAACTTCCCAGATGGCTTACCTTCCGCCAGAAAAGCAAATTCATTTGGTAAACTATTTCAAACAAGTGGCCACAAAAACCCTGCTATCTACAAGGCAAATACTGCAAGCCTTGGGGTTCATGGTCTAAGAGACTGCATATGAGGAAACTACAGTGGTATCTAAAAAGCCTATGGAGTCAACATTCTCACAGCCTGGAAACAATATTTCCTATCATACCTTGCCTACGCCTAGAGTTCCTCTGGTGGGCAGAGGCCTGCCACCAAAACGAGGGACTACCATTTACACTACCCCCTGCTGCTCAAACCCTAACAACAGATGCATCAGACTATGCATGGGGGGCTTACCTGGCAGGGAAGTGCATTCAGGGCAAATGGAACCCAAGTCAAATGCATCTACATATCAATCGAAAAGAAATGTTAGCTGTATAGAATGCTCTGACAGCCTTCAAGGACTACATTCTTCCAGGACAACTAATTGTAAAGATGGAAAACACCACGGTTATGTGGTACATAAACAAGCAGGGGGGTACACATTCCTACCCCTTCTGCAGACTAGCTATGGCATTGTGGAACACAGCCCTGAGCTACCAGGTGCACCTACAAGCTCAATACCTGCCAGGAAAATTAAATACACTGGCAGACAAACTAAGCAGAAATCTCATGGACCCACACGAGTGGAAACTAGAACCAAGAATTTTCAACATGCTGACAAGCGAATGGGGGAGCCCAGACATAGATCTATTTGCCTCCTCCCAGAACTACCAGTTGGACAAGTTTTGCACAAGGACTCCCCACAAACAAGCCTGGAAAGTGGATGCTCTGTCCTTCAGGTGGAAAAACCTATCAGTCTACTCCTTCCCCCCGATGCTTCTGCTCACCAAAGTCCTACTAAAAGTCAAACCAAGAATGATCTTGATTGCTGCAGACTGGCCACGTCAACACTGGTACCCCCTCCTTCGCAGTGTGTCGCAGTTACCTCCACGGCACCTACCTCAAATCCCTTCCCTGCTGTCCCAGCAGGAGAACCAATTTCTGCAACCTCCGCTTCCAACTTTGAACCTTGCAGCCTGGCTAATCACTTAAATTCACCTTTTTCATCCCTCAGCAAACCTGTGATGAATGTCATCTTAGAGGCAAGGAGACCTAGTACTAGAAAATCTTATGCTGAAAAATGTAAAAGATTCTGTGCCTGTAACCAGTCTCAGGGGATGAGCGTAGCAGTGCCCAATTTACCTCAAATTTTGCAATACTTAACTGAGATGCTTCACAAGGGCCCATCTTTTTCCTCCGTCAAAATGCATGCCTCAGCCATTTCAGCTCATTATAGCACAGAACCTCCCCTCTTCTCTCATCCTCTGCATAGCAGTACCTCAGAGGGGCAAAACACTTGAGACCACCCAGGAGAGCTCCAAGTCCTGCCTGGGACCTTAACTTTGTATTGGAGAAACTCACTCTACCTCCTTTTGAGTCAGCTGCTACTGCGGACGTAAAATTTCTTTCTTGGAAAACAGTCGTCTTTTTAGCAATCACTTCAGCTAGAAGGATATCTGAATTACAGGCCCTTATGACAGTGGAGCCTTTCATCATCTTTAATGCAGACAGGGTGTCACTCAGGACCAATCCATCCTTCATGCCCAAGGTGGTATTCAGTGTGGCTCTTAATCAGTCCATTCATTTGCCAACATTCTTTCCCAATCCACAGAACAAAGGGGAACAGATTATTTATTTATTTATATTTTTGACCGGGAGTGTCCGACTGGACGTAGGTCAATTTTCAGCGGAGGCCCGGGGAGAAAAGCTCCACAGTTAAAATAAACAGACAGTAGTTACATTGGATTACATAGCGATTAACAATTGACATAGCAATTACTTACAACATATTTGCAGATGAAGAACATAGTACATCAGTAGACAACTAGAATCTTTATCTGTGAAGTACATAAGAGACATTAACAAATGTTACAATAAGAAGTTCCTGCTGTATAATAAGTACTAGGCTTATGAGCATCTCAGCTTGCTATAATCAAGGTAGTTAGCCGAGTGGAAAGAAAGGTAGTGGTTGGATGGGGTGGGTGATATTAGAGTGGGAGTTGCAAGGGCATAGCCAGCATGTTTTTAGGTGTGCTTTTAGTAAAGTTTTGAAGTGGGTGCATGATGGTACGGAGGTAATTGTGGGTGGGAGGGAGTTCCATAATTTGGCTATGGTGCAAGAGAATAGTGCTTCACCAGCAGAGTTATTGGCTTTAGTGATCTGCAAGTGATTTTTGTTGCTGGATCTTAGTGGTCTGGTGGTGCGATAGGGTTGGAGTAGATTCTGGAGGGATGGGACATTTAGTGGTGGTTTACTAGTTTGTGGGCGAGTGAGAGTTGATACCATTGAAGGAGGTGAGGGAGTTATGCATTCCTTGGATGTGCACAGACAACTTAGATTCTACTTGGACATGACTAAACCTGCAAGACAACCTGAACAACTGCTGATAGCATTTGCTGCAGGGGCAGAGGGAAAGGCTATTTCAAAACCACCATTTTTAAATGGATAAGCCATTGCATTCATTTCTGCTATAAGCACCATGGAAAACCTATCCCCCAGGGGATCAGATCTCACTCCACCAGGGCTGCATCTACTTCTGCAGCCTTTCTCAGAGGTGTTCCCACCAGGGATTTCCTAGAAGCTGCTACCACTAAGCATTATCATTTGCCAATTTTCTCTAAATCCACAGCTGCCTTTGCCACTGCTGTCTTGCAGGGCCTTATAGCTGGCCCTAATGCTATATAAACTCCTCCTCCCAGCCATCGCTTTGGGAATCTACCCAAATGTAATGACTGCAACAGTGAAACACGAAGAACATAGTACAGTTGTGTACACTTAACATAAATGTAGACGTCAGAGTGTGTTCACTGTTGCAGTCCTGGTTACCCTCCCTCCAGTCCCCTAATCTCTTCTGGCTATACCTCTACTTTCTTTTACTATGCTTAAAAGCCTTTTTGGTGTATTTGCTTTTTGTTGTAGGTATACCTTTGTGTTTTTATGTTTATTTGCTCCCCATTAGGGGGCACCTGACATCTGGGGCAAGAAAAACTGATGTAACGGCGTCGGCTACATGTTTTATACCTCTGACGACCTGACGTCATGGAAGTAGAGACAGCAACCGGCGAGGACCCAAAACTTTGTTCATCGGGCCAACTGAGGGCAACCTGCCAGCAGATTACCCAAATGTAATGACTGCAACAGGGAATACACTCGAACATCTACATTTATGGTAAGTGTACACAACTGTACTATCTCAAGAATGCTCATCTTCACATCCCAATTCATTGCCTTCATAGGAAGTTCTTGCATTTTTCTGTTTCTTCCTTGCATTTTCAGTTCTTTGCTTTGCCCTTTGGCCTTTCTTCTGCCCTGAGGGTCTTCAAATGCCTTGCTGCTGTGATTGCTTTTTACAGGATGAAAGGGGTTCAGATCTTTTCTTATCTGGACAATGTGCTCATTCAGGCTTCCTCCACTGAGATCTTGCTTCGACACCTCCGGTATGTTTGTCTCTTACAAAGCCTGAGGTTTAAAATAAAGTTCAGAAATCAGTCCTGGTTCCTTCTCAGGATCATGTGTTTCGCGGCTGCAGGCTTCAGACCATTCCTATGCTGGCTTCTCTGCCTCCTTCTAAGACTATTTCTCCAATCAGCTTTTTCTATCCATTCTTCCTCTGGTTTCTGTTACATCCAGGAAATTTCTCAGGTTGCTAGGATTCATGGTCTCAACCATTTCTGTGCTACGTCTAGCTGGACTTCATATGAGGAAACTACAGTGGTTCCTGAAGTCAGTATGGCTCCAACACTGTTGCCCACTAGATTTTCTAGTCCCTGTTCTTCCATGCCTCAAGCTCGGACTTCAGTGGTGGATTCATCAGCTGTCTCTCAAACTGTGACTTCCTTTTCAGACCCCAGTTCCCTTTCGAACTTTTCTTGGTTACCTCAGACACAGGGTAGGGAGCTCTTTGGTTCCTCAAAGTCCAGCATCTCTGGCCTCCTCCTCAGTGATAAGACTGCATCAGTATCAAGGAGATAACTCTCTCTTTTGCCCTTCTTTCCCTCCTTCCTCTAGGGTATCTAAAAATCTTTGAGACAGTACTATAGTGATATGGTATATTAACAAGCGTGGGGGGAGGGGGCATGGGCCTACATTCTTTGCAGACAAGCTCTTCAAGTTTGTGATTTAGCTGTCCAATATCAAGTGACACTTCACGTTCTTTACATTTCTTTAGAGCAAAATACAGTGGCAGACACACTGAGCAAGGCCAAAACATAGGCTCACAAATGGGTGTGTCACAGAGATGTGTTTCTGGGCATTGTCCATCAGTGGGGTACTCTTAGGTAGATCTTTTGCCTCCCCTTTGAACAGGCAACTTCCTCTCCTTTTTGCATCAGAGTCCCAGGTCCTCTGGCTTGGAAGATTGCCACCCTATTTTTTTCTTAGAAGGTGATATTTCTCTCCACCTTCCCTCCACTTCCTCTGATTCCAAGCATCTTGCTCAGGATAGAGCAAGACTCCCCCAAAATCTTGTTGGTGATTTCCTTTTGGCCCAGACAGCATTGGTTGCCCCTTTTTCTACACCTAGCCAGGGGCAATCACTAACAAGTTACCTCACAGGGGGGGAACTACTCTCACAAGACAAGAGGTCTCTGATCCTTCCTTACTTGTCCACTCTTCAGCTGACATTGTGGGTGATAGGGTTTTGATATTTTAGGCACCTTTCTGAGGACATGCTTAGGGTTTTGCAGGCAGCCAGGAAGCCCACTACCAGGAAAATCCTGCGTGTCCAAATGGAAGAGATTTTCTGTGTGGTGCCTTGCCCGTAACCAGAATCCACCTTCTATGGAGATCTGTCTGGTTCTCTCTTATTTGTGTGAATTGCACCATGCTGTGGTTATAGCATACTCTTGTGTTAAAACTCGCCTGTTAGCTATATCTGCTCATCTGCCATTAACTCCTCGTATGGCCTGTAGGTTTGAGGTCAAGCAATTTCTTAAAGATGTCTTTCATATCAGGCCTCCCAGGAAGCCTGTTCCACCTTCCTGGGACCTTATATTTGTACTTGAAAATTTGACCCAGGCTCCTTTTGGGCCTTCAGCTTCCCTACAACAATGTACATGGAATATTGTTCTTTTGGCTCATACTTTTGCTAAGAGAGTATTTGAGTTCCAGGCTGTTATGGCTGTTCCTTCTTTTTTGTTTTTTCATAGGGACAGGTTGTTTCTTACTAATCCTTATTTTATCCCCAAGGTGTTAATGGATTGTATTTTAATCTATTATTTTGCCCTTCTTTTTTTCCTTTTCCCTAGTCTGCTAGTGAGAATGTTCTTCACATCTTGGATTTGCATAGGCAGCTCTGATATTATTTAGATAAGACTAAGGCCATTTGTAAGTCTGAGCAACTTTTTATTTTCTTTCATCCCATATAGGTAGGTTTGACTATTTCTAAGCAAAACATTTCCTCATGGATCTCCAAGGTCATTTATTTTTGTTACTCTTTTCATGGAAAAATACTTTCTGCCTCTCATAAGGCTCATTCTACCAGGGCTGTGGCTTCTTTTGGTGCTTTTTCCAAAGGACTGGATACCAGTTCCATCCTTGAAGCTGCTACTTGGACCTCTATCCACACATTCAGTAAGCATTGCAAACTGGATGTAGTTTCCAGAGCAAGAGCTGGCTTTGCCACAGCAATACTGCACTGGTTTCTTGAGGGCTGTTCTGGGACTTCCTCCTCTCAAGTTTCCTGTTGAGCTTTTGTATTCTCCCTTTGGTGAAGAATACTGCAACAGTGTTATGGAAGGACTTTGCAAAAGCCATCCTGCCCGGTTTCTTAAAAGGTTCTTCTTCTACCTCCACCCATAACACAGGCTGAGCTTTGATGCTCTCCCTCATGTTTAGAATACTGCAACATGAGAATAGAAGGACATAGAATAGTTGTGTAAAATCTTACCATAACCATAGATGTCCTTCTCTTCCATGTTGCTGTATCCCTATCCCTCCCTCCTACCCCCACTAAAGTATCTCTTTTATATTCAGTCAACTTTCCCTCTCTGGATGGCATATTGTTCAGCTTCCCTTGGACTGCTGTCCATCTGGGGCATTCATTTCTGAGGTCTGCTTGTGGACATCACATTTACGGCCCAAGGTTTATGGTACCTATGTGTGACATCCCATGCACCATACAACAGAGAGGCTAAGCTTTTGTATATGGGCTGGGCATTCGCCTTAGGTGGAGGATCCCTCATGTTTAGAATACTGCAACATGGAAGAAGGACATTTATGGTTAGGTAAGATTTTACACAACTATTTTGTCTTTATGGGGACTTTGCCTCCCACACTGACATTTTCTCTTTCTGGATGACTTGAACCCAACAGCACTAAATAAAAGAGAAAGATAAGGAGTAACCTGAATGGGACACTTATCTGAAACACAGCTTGATAACCAGCACAGCAGGAAAGCATTCAGACCAACATTCAGTGATTGCATTCGGACTGGTGGCAGACGTTCTGAGTTTGGGCATCCTTGCATTGCCTTTGTCTTATGCCTTACGTGGGGAACATATGTATGACATGTGGTGTCTATAAGTACTAAAGACTTTGATATACTCTACAGATGTTGGGTTATCCTTGGCAGGAGATCCCTTGCTTTATGAATACTGCATGCTATAACCTGCAGCTACAACTTATTTTAAGCACATTTTTCTGTTACATAACAGCAGTATGTCAGGATTCATGTCAGCTAGATAATATCCAAAGCAGATTTGTTGGTCTGGATGTAGGTTTCAAATGGGACTCCTCCAATATCTTGGTGTGCTTACTTACTGACTTGCTTACTAGATAGTAACAAAAATATGAAAAATATAAAATCTTTCATCAGCTGATGTCAAGACAGCTCTGAAGTTGTAGTAATTTGAGAACAGTGTATGATGGGCATATTTATCTTTTCTTTTGCTACTCTGTTGGTGAAGAGGTATAAAGCCCTGCCTACAAACCTAGCTGACCTATCTTCATTTAGCATCTCTGTAGAATGATGGGACACCTGGTTGGGGATAGACTACCCATCCTGGGGAAGTGGGTGGTTGTGTTTCATCCCCTGATAAAATCCCTGGTGGAGTGGGAGGGGAGTTGTACTTAGGGGTCATAGCTCAAGGAGGAGAAAAGGGGTGGTGGGTATGGCTGAGCTAGAGCAGAGGTATGTGGAAGGGTGATTCTCCACATGCCTGCATTTCATGCCACCTGCCCGTCTGGTGTAACCAAGGACACAGCACTGGAAGGTAATGGGCAGGCCTAAGTAAAAATACCCTTTAATGATGTTGATGGCTGGAATCCTCCAACACCCTTAGGTCCTGACGACAGTCCCCAACTTTATCAGAGTCGGGGGGTAGAGAAGCTGGTAGATCATCTTTGCACTTTGGCTTGTCCTGTGCTCCCAGAGTCTTCACATAGTCTTTGGCTCCAATGATTGCATTTTGCAAGACAAAGGGTGTACGTACTATCTAACAGTTGGATGACTGCCTGATCCTAACATAGTGCCAACAGGGGATCCTTTAGGCTCTGGAATTCACACAGAATTGCTTTAGGGGCTGATTGTGAAGGAAAAGACATATTTAACCCCCCTAGTTGAACAAACACTGTTGTGTCTTTCGGCTTTTCTCGGTTAGGGGGTCGCCACAGTGGAACTCCGGTCCGCTAATGATTGGGAGTTGATTTTTACGTGCCGAGTTACCAGCTCTGACACACAACCTTCAACGAAGGTACGCCCATTCACGCATGTCTCCACACAGAAGACACTCTAGCTGAGAATCAAACTGGACAGCATCTTACTGTGAAGCGACAACGCTACCGCAGCACCACCACCGCGGGTTTCCTAGTTGAACGAACACTAGTAAGAATAAAAAGATCTGTGACTCTATAAAACCACAGCTTTATTGTAAGTGTAGAATCACTGACTTAGAGTTTTCACTCATAACATTGGGCTTCTTCAGAGTCAGTTGCACTCAAAAAAAAAAAAAATCAGGACTTTTATAGTCCTAAACAGGCTCTCAGCCAATATAAAAAGCATCCATTAAAATCAATTATCCAGTTAACCATTTAAACCAGCCTCTGCTGCAAAGGAAAAAAACAGCACAGGAAATACTGTGATAAAACCACATCTTAAAACAGAAAAATTGTTTGTAATAAACTGTTTCATGTAAAACCCCTTTGGTGAATACTTTGTCCAAGGAAAGTTAAACATATCATCTGTTAAATAAACTGGGATTTGTGTTTCAAAACACTTGCAATAGAAATGTTTTCATTAATGCCTGGTGTTTTTGTTGCATCCAGGCGCAACTGTCAGCAGTTAGTTCTTCCAAGAGGGGGTACACTTGGACACATCTGTAAGCAGAGCCGCATTCTCCAGAGCAAAGTGACCTACCTGACCCAATACTTTGAATATATTCTTCAACAGGCAGCGATCAATGGCAGGTAGTTAACTGAATTTCATGGCATCTTGTATAATAATAGTCATCCAGATAAAGAACCTCTGAGGACAAAGAAAGAAAAGCACATAAACATCAAAGAGATGACAGTCATCCCTTCCTTGAAAGCTTTCACCTCTTCCTGGAGTATATATAACACAGCATTTCAAAATGAAATGGTAATGAGAGACCTAGGTGCTTGGGCAGTTGGCTCCCTACATTTGACCATCACACTGAAATGACAGTTAGGAAATTCTCTCACCTTGTATAACGCATAGCAAAAGGTATTTCTAGATCAAAGAAAGTACTCAACTTACTGTGCACTGATTAGACCCATCACTGAGTGCGACATCCTGTTTAGGATCTACCTTACTAAGCATATCAAGCGATTGGAAAGACCTAAGAGGTTTGTAACTAGAAAGATTTTAGGGTTAAAAGACGTGCTGCCAGTGTGGAGGGATAGTATCAAGTCAGGGTTAGCCACTCAATGGTCTGAACATTGGCTCTGAATGATAGTGACACCTTGACCCCATGTGCAAGATGGGAAAAGGGGGCTGTGGATAGATGGGAGGGATAGATTTGTCAGACAGTGCCTTCATTCTCTGAAACAAGCTTCCTTTACAAGGTAAGCAGTATGATACACTGCCTGGCTTTAAAAATTATCTGGACAACTGGATGGGTATTAGTAGATTCACCTCTTGTATGACTTCCATGTCTCTCCTTAAAAACACAGGTAAGGGCTAAGGGTTGGTACTGGCAAGGCAGAAATGTGGCTCATTTGCCTTCCATATCCTGTGATGTCCTTCCATATCACTGTTGCAGTATTTCTTGTGTAATGGATCTCCTGCCAAGGATAGCTCAATGTCCTGCTAGTATACCAAAGTCTTTAAGTATTTTCAGGTGTTGTACAGATGCATACACTTCAGAATTTCTTAGCTGCCAGTCCGAACACTGTCATTGCAAGTCAGCCTGAATGCATTTCGTCTGTGCTGGTTACAGATTGTTTTTCCAGGTAAATGGCTCGTTTGAATTCTTCCTTATTTTTCTTATTTTTAGTGGTGTTGGTTTCATGTCATCCAGGAAGGGAGAATGTCGGTGTGGGAAGTAGATTTCCCATAAAGATAATCGTGACCAGTGTCTTTTCTGTCTTGGTGCTTCCCATGACTATATACAGTGTTCTGTCTGCCAAGCATTTGTCCCAAAGACCGTTCATTGTCCCCTCTCCTCCTCGTCTATTTAGCTTGAAACGTCTTAAGCTATTGGCTCAGGATGCTATGGCAAGGTCTTCCTGTTCTAAGAGTCATCTGTTGACCAAGAAAAGACCAAAAAACTCTGGTCTGATGCAGCTGCTGTCCAGCTTCCCCCAGACATCTCTCTTGAGACAGTTGGGACTGCAGCAATGTGGAATGAAGAACATAGTACAGTTTTGTACCTACCATAAATGTAGATGTT
This sequence comes from Protopterus annectens, assembly GCF_019279795.1. Taxonomy (NCBI): domain Eukaryota; kingdom Metazoa; phylum Chordata; order Ceratodontiformes; family Protopteridae; genus Protopterus; species Protopterus annectens. The sequence continues at coordinate 390,861,054 of NC_056748.1, read as the reverse complement.
GAGGATCCACATTGCTGCAGTCCAATTTACCCTCCCTCCTTCCCCTCTGTGTTTCGGGGTGGTGGTGTGGGTTAGGCTATATTCTTGTGCATTTATATATATTGTATATATGTTTGGTGCAGGGTTTTTGTTGGTGTTTTGGTTTGGGCCTTGTCTTTTTAGGGTCTTCTGACATCTGGGGCAAGAAAAGACTGAGGATATGACGTCGGTCATGCGCATTAGTACCCTGACGTCCTGACGTCAGTCTAATGCGCCTTGACCGACGTCAGCCATATACTTTGGTATTCGGGCCGACTGGACAGCGGACTACCCAATGGTTAGGACTGCAGCAATGTGGATCCTCGAACATCTACATTTATGGTAGGTACAAAACTGTACTTTGTGTACACTTAACATAAATGTAGACGTCAGAGTGTGTTCACTGTTGCAGTCCTGGTTACCCTCCCTCCAGTCCCCTAATCTCTTCTGGCTATACCTCTACTTTCTTTTACTATGCTTAAAAGCCTTTTTGGTGTATTTGCTTTTTGTTGTAGGTATACCTTTGTGTTTTTATGTTTATTTGCTCCCCATTAGGGGGCACCTGACATCTGGGGCAAGAAAAACTGATGTAACGGCGTCGGCTACATGTTTTATACCTCTGACGACCTGACGTCATGGAAGTAGAGACAGCAACCGACGCAGGACCCAAAACTTTGTTCATCGGGCCAACTGAGGGCAACCTGCCAGCAGATTACCCAAATGTAATGACTGCAACAGGGAATACACTCGAACATCTACATTTATGGTAAGTGAACACAACTGTACTATCTCAAGAATGCTCATCTTCACATCCCAATTCATTGCCTTCATAGGAAGTTCTTGCATTTTTCTGTTTCTTCCTTGCATTTTCAGTTCTTTGCTTTGCCCTTTGGCCTTTCTTCTGCCCTGAGGGTCTTCAAATGCCTTGCTGCTGTGATTGCTTTTTACAGGATGAAAGGGGTTCAGATCTTTTCTTATCTGGACAATGTGCTCATTCAGGCTTCCTCCACTGAGATCTTGCTTCGACACCTCCGGTATGTTTGTCTCTTACAAAGCCTGAGGTTTAAAATAAAGTTCAGAAATCAGTCCTGGTTCCTTCTCAGGATCATGTGTTTCGCGGCTGCAGGCTTCAGACCATTCCTATGCTGGCTTCTCTGCCTCCTTCTAAGACTATTTCTCTAATCAGCTTTTTTCTATCCATTCTTCCTCTGGTTTCTGTTACATCCAGGAAATTTCTCAGGTTGCTAGGATTCATGGTCTCAACCATTTCTGTGCTACGTCTAGCTGGACTTCATATGAGGAAACTACAGTGGTTCCTGAAGTCAGTATGGCTCCAACGCTGTTGCCCACTAGATTTTCTAGTCCCTGTTCTTCCATGCCTCAAGCTCGGACTTCAGTGGTGGATTCATCAGCTGTCTCTCAAACTGTGACTTCCTTTTCAGACCCCAGTTCCCTTTCGGGAACTTTTCTTGGTTACCTCAGACACAGGGTAGGGAGCCTCTTTCGGTTCCTCAAAGTCCAGCATCTCTGGCCTCCTCCTCAGTGATAAGACTGCATCAGTATCAAGGAGATAACTCTCTCTTTTGCCCTTCTTTCCCTCCTTCCTCTAGGGTATCTAAAAATCTTTGAGACAGTACTATAGTGATATGGTATATTAACAAGTGTGGGGGGAGGGGGCATGGGCCTACATTCTTTGCAGACAAGCTCTTCAAGTTTGTGATTTAGCTGTCCAATATCAAGTGACACTTCAGGTTCTTTACATTTCTTTAGAGCAAAATACAGTGGCAGACAAACTGAGCAAGGCCAAAACATAGGCTCACAAATGAGTGTGTCACAGAGATGTGTTTCTGGGCATTGTCCATCAGTGGGGTACTCTTAGGTAGATCTTTTGCCTCCCCTTTGAACAGGCAACTTCCTCTCCTTTTTGCATCAGAGTCCCAGGTCCTCTGGCTTGGAAGATTGCCACCCTATTTTTTTCTTAGAAGGTGATATTTCTCTCCACCTTCCCTCCACTTCCTCTGATTCCAAGCATCTTGCTCAGGATAGAGCAAGACTCCCCCAAAATCTTGTTGGTGATTTCCTTTTGGCCCAGACAGCATTGGTTGCCCCTTTTTCTACACCTAGCCAGGGGCAATCACTAACAAGTTACCTCACAGGGGGGGAACTACTCTCACAAGACAAGAGGTCTCTGATCCTTCCTTACTTGTCCACTCTTCAGCTGACATTGTGGGTGATAGGGTTTTGATATTTTAGGCACCTTTCTGAGGACATGCTTAGGGTTTTGCAGGCAGCCAGGAAGCCCACTACCAGGAAAATCCTGCGTGTCCAAATGGAAGAGATTTTCTGTGTGGTGCCTTGCCCGTAACCAGAATCCACCTTCTATGGAGATCTGTCTGGTTCTCTCTTATTTGTGTGAATTGCACCATGCTGTGGTTATAGCATACTCTTGTGTTAAAACTCGCCTGTTAGCTATATCTGCTCATCTGCCATTAACTCCTCGTATGGCCTGTAGGTTTGAGGTCAAGCAATTTCTTAAAGATGTCTTTCATATCAGGCCTCCCAGGAAGCCTGTTCCACCTTCCTGGGACCTTATATTTGTACTTGAAAATTTGACCCAGGCTCCTTTTGGGCCTTCAGCTTCCTTACAACAATGTACATGGAATATTGTTCTTTTGGCTCATACTTTTGCTAAGAGAGTATTTGTGTTCCAGGCTGTTATGGCTGTTCCTTCTTTTTTGTTTTTTCATAGGGACAGGTTGTTTCTTACTAATCCTTATTTTATCCCCAAGATGTTAATGGATTGTATTTTAATCTATTATTTTGCCCTTCTTTTTTTCCTTTTCCCTAGTCTGCTAGTGAGAATGTTCTTCACATCTTGGATTTGCATAGACAGCTCTGATATTATTTAGATAAGACTAAGGCCATTTGTAAGTCTGAGCAACTTTTTATTTTCTTTCATCCCATATAGGTAGGTTTGGCTATTTCTAAGCAAAACATTTCCTCATGGATCTCCAAGGTCATTTATTTTTGTTACTCTTTTCATGGAAAAAGACTTTCTGCCTCTCATAAGGCTCATTCTACCAGGGCTGTGGCTTCTTTTGGTGCTTTTTCCAAAGGACTGGATACCAGTTCCATCCTTGAAGCTGCTACTTGGACCTCTATCCACACATTCAGTAAGCATTGCAAACTGGATGTAGTTTCCAGAGCAAGAGCTGGCTTTGCCACAGCAATACTGCACTGGTTTCTTGAGGGCTGTTCTGGGACTTCCTCCTCTCAAGTTTCCTGTTGAGCTTTTGTATTCTCCCTTTGGTGAAGAATACTGCAACAGTGTTATGGAAGGACTTTGCAAAAGCCATCCTGCCCGGTTTCTTAAAAGGTTCTTCTTCTACCTCCACCCATAACACAGGCTGAGCTTTGATGCTCTCCCTCATGTTTAGAATACTGCAACATGAGAATAGAAGGACATAGAATAGTTGTGTAAAATCTTACCATAACCATAGATGTCCTTCTCTTCCATGTTGCTGTATCCCTATCCCTCCCTCCTACCCCCACTAAAGTATCTCTTTTATATTCAGTCAACTTTCCCTCTCTGGATGGCATATTGTTCAGCTTCCCTTGGACTGCTGTCCATCTGGGGCATTCATTTCTGAGGTCTGCTTGTGGACATCACATTTACGGCCCAAGGTTTATGGTACCTATGTGTGACATCCCATGCACCATACAACAGAGAGGCTAAGCTTTTGTATATGGGCTGGGCATTCGGGTCGCCTTAGGTGGAGGATCCCTCATGTTTAGAATACTGCAACATGGAAGAGAAGGACATTTATGGTTAGGGTAAGATTTTACACAACTATTTTGTCTTTATGGGGACTTTGCCTCCCACACTGACATTTTCTCTTTCTGGATTACTTGAACCCAACAGCACTAAATAAAAGAGAAAGATAAGGAGTAACCTGAATGGGACACTTATCTGAAACGCAGCTTGATAACCAGCACAGCAGGAAAGCATTCAGACCAACATTCAGTGATTGCATTCGGACTGGTGGCAGACGTTCTGAGTTTGGGCATCCTTGCATTGCCTTTGTCTTATGCCTTACGTGGGGAACATATGTATGACATGTGGTGTCTATAAGTACTAAAGACTTTGATATACTCTACAGATGTTGGGTTATCCTTGGCAGGAGATCCCTTGCTTTATGAATACTGCATGCTATAACCTGCAGCTACAACTTATTTTAAGCACATTTTTCTGTTACATAACAGCAGTATGTCAGGATTCATGTCAGCTAGATAATATCCAAAGCAGATTTGTTGGTCTGGATGTAGGTTTCAAATGGGACTCCTCCAATATCTTGGTGTGCTTACTTACTGACTTGCTTACTAGATAGTAACAAAAATATGAAAAATATAAAATCTTTCATCAGCTGATGTCAAGACCAGTTGTTACAGCTCTGAAGTTGTAGTAATTTGAGAACAGTGTATGATGGGCATATTTATCTTTTCTTTTGCTACTCTGTTGGTGAAGAGGTATAAAGCCCTGCCTACAAACCTAGCTGACCTATCTTCATTTAGCATCTCTGTAGAATGATGGGACACCTGGTTGGGGATAGACTACCCATCCTGGGGAAGTGGGTGGTTGTGTTTCATTCCCTGATAAAATCCCTGGTGGAGTGGGAGGGGAGTTGTACTTAGGGGTCATAGCTCAAGGAGGAGAAAAGGGGTGGTGGGTATGGCTGAGCTAGAGCAGAGGTATGTGGAAGGGTGATTCTCCACATGCCTGCATTTCATGCCACCTGCCCGTCTGGTGTAACCAAGGACACAGCACTGGAAGGGGGGGGGGGGTAATGGGCAGGCCTAAGTAAAAATACCCTTTAATGATGTTGATGGCTGGAATCCCCCCCCTCCCGAACACCCTTAGGTCCCACGACAGTCCCCAACTTTATCAGAGTCGGGGGGTAGAGAAGCTGGTAGATCATCTTTGCACTTTGGCTTGTCCTGTGCTCCCAGAGTCTTCACATAGTCTTTGGCTCCAATGATTGCATTTTGCAAGACAAAGGGTGTACGTACTATCTAACAGTTGGGTGACTGCCTGATACTAACATAGTGCCAACAGGGGATCCTTTAGGCTCCGGAATTCACACAGAATTGCTTTAGGGGCTGATTGTGAAGGAAAAGACATATTTAACCCCCCTAGTTGAACAAACACTGTTGTGTCTTTCGGCTTTTCTCGGTTAGGGGGTCGCCACAGTGGAACTCCGGTCCGCTAATGATTGGGAGTTGATTTTTACGTGCCGAGTTACCAGCTCTGACACACAACCTTCAACGAAGGTACGCCCATTCACGCATGTCTCCACACAGAAGACACTCTAGCTGAGAATCAAACTGGACAGCATCTTACTGTGAAGCGACAACGCTACCGCAGCACCACCACCGCGGGTTTCCTAGTTGAACGAACACTAGTAAGAATAAAAAGATCTGTGACTCTATAAAACCACAGCTTTATTGTAAGTGTAGAATCACTGACTTAGAGTTTTCACTCATAACATTGGGCTTCTTCAGAGTCAGTTGCACTCAAAAAAAAAAAAAAATCAGGACTTTTATAGTCCTAAACAGGCTCTCAGCCAATATAAAAAGCATCCATTAAAATCAATTATCCAGTTAACCATTTAAACCAGCCTCTGCTGCAAAGGAAAAAAACAGCACAGGAAATACTGTGATAAAACCACATCTTAAAACAGAAAAAATTGTTGTAATAAACTGTTTCATGTAAACCCCTTTGGTGAATACTTTGTCCAAGGAAAGTTAAACATATCATCTGTTAAATAAACTGGGATTTGTGTTTCAAAACACTTGCAATAGAAATGTTTTCATTAATGCCTGGTGTTTTTGTTGCATCCAGGCGCAACTGTCAGCAGTTAGTTCTTCCAAGAGGGGGTACACTTGGACACATCTGTAAGCAGAGCCGCATTCTCCAGAGCAAAGTGACCTACCTGACCCAATACTTTGAATATATTCTTCAACAGGCAGCGATCAATGGCAGGTAGTTAACTGAATTTCATGGCATCTTGTATAATAATAGTCATCCAGATAAAGAACCTCTGAGGACAAAGAAAGAAAAAAGCACATAAACATCAAAGAGATGACAGTCATCCCTTCCTTGAAAGCTTTCACCTCTTCCCTGGAGTATATATAACACAGCATTTCAAAATGAAATGGTAATGAGAGACCTAGGTGCTTGGGCAGTTGGCTCCCTCACATTTGACCATCACATTGAAATGACAGTTAGGAAATTCTTTCACCTTGTATAACTCATAGCAAAAGGTATTTCTAGATCAAAGAAAGTACTCAACTTACTGTGCACTGATTAGACCCATCACTGAGTGCGACATCCTGTTTAGGATCTACCTTACTAAGCATATCAAGCGATTGGAAAGACCTAAGAGGTTTGTAACTAGAAAGATTTTAGGGTTAAAAGACGTGCTGCCAGTGTGGAGGGATAGTATCAAGTCAGGGTTAGCCACTCAATGGTCTGAACATTGGCTCTGAATGATAGTGACACCTTGACCCCATGTGCAAAATGGGAAAAGGGGGCTGTGGATAGATGGGAGGGATAGATTTGTCAGACAGTGCCTTCATTCTCTGAAACAAGCTTCCTTTACAAGGTAAGCAGTATGATACACTGCCTGGCTTTAAAAATTATCTGGACAACTGGATGGGTATTAGTAGATTCACCTCTTGTATGACTTCCATGTCTCTCCTTAAAAACAGAGGTAAGGGCTAAGGGTTGGTACTGGCAAGGCAGAAATGTGGCTCATTTGCCTTCCATATCCTGTGATGTCCTTCCATATCACTGTTGCAGTATTTCTTGTGTAATGGATCTCCTGCCAAGGATAGCTCAATGTCCTGCTAGTATACCAAAGTCTTTAAGTATTTTCAGGTGTTGTACAGATGCATACACTTCAGAATTTCTTAGCTGCCAGTCCGAACACTGTCATTGCAAGTCAGCCTGAATGCATTTCGTCTGTGCTGGTTACAGATTGTTTTTCCAGGTAAATGGCTCGTTTGAATTCTTCCTTATTTTTCTTATTTTTAGTGATGTTGGTTTCATGTCATCCAGGAAGGGAGAATGTCAGTGTGGGAAGTAGATTTCCCATAAAGATAATCGTGACCAGTGTCTTTTCTGTCTTGGTGCTTCCCATGACTATATACAGTGTTTTGTCTGCCAAGCATTTGTCCCAAAGACCCTTCATTGTCCCCTCTCCTCCTCGTCTATTTAGCTTGAAACGTCTTAAGCTATTGGCTCAGGATGCTATGGCAAGGTCTTCCTGTTCTAAGAGTCATCTGTTGACCAAGAAAAGACCAAAAAACTCTGGTCTGATGCAGCTGCTGTCCAGCTTCCCCCAGACATCTCTCTTGAGACTAGTAAAAGCCCAGAGGATTGTTTGGTCATTGCTTCAGCTTCCTTTGCAGTGACACTACTGGAGGCTGGCATGGATCTGACTTCTTGCATGTCATCAGAGGCTTTCCAAGTGTCTGCTTCATATGTGGAGGGGGAACCGCAACTGATTATATCCAAGGGACAGAGTGGGATTACACAGTCCTTAGTGAGAGAGGAGATCCCTACTATGCTTATTGAGTGTTGACAAGGATCCTACCTTTCCAGGGTTTTTCATGGATATCCCCCAGAAAAAAAAAACAGAAAACCAAGTGCATTTCCTCTGCAGTTAAGGATTCCCATCCTGAATGGCAGGATTTTACTTGGGTTGTTTAACACATTAATGGATTTAAAAGCTCCTCAAGAGGTCTCTCTTTCTGCCCCTCCCTGGTCTCCCACTCCTGTTAAGACCTAAGGGGAAGGATTCCTCTGAGGATCAGGATTCCTAGGGGGAAGGATTCCTCTGAGGATCAGGATTCGGGAGAACAGTTGTTATAGCCTACTCTTTTCCGATCCCTTCCCCCCTTGGACTGTTACTCAGAGGAAGAGGATTCTAGTAGTCTAGGTTCTTCTTTAAAGGAACTCTCCTTTGGTGATATTATTTCCAATATGATGGAATTCTTTAAGTGGGTTTGTTCTCAGGTTTCTGATATCCAGAAGAGGTATTATGAGCTCCTTCAGATGGAGTGTGTCAAGCCTTCTGCTGTTCCTCCTGTTCTGGCTGCCCTCCTGGATACCTTTTCATTAACTTCTATAGCTCTTGGTTCTCAGCCCCCAGCTCCTAAGAAACATGACAGATTTTACAAGGTGCTTTTTTGTAAAATTTATGTATAAACGGCCTTCTGCTGATCCTTCTGTGGTGTCTGTCTCCTTTGACAAAACCTCCAAGCTGTTGACCTCTACCAAACTGCCTTCTTCAGATCAGGATAGTACGGCCATTGAGAGGCTGGGCAAAAAGGTTTATACTGCTGCCTCTCTGTCTTTTTGGCTATTAATTAACCAGACTGTTATTACCAGGTATGTTTTAGCCCTCCTTTCTCAAAATTCTCAGGTGATTTCTGATCTCCCTGATTCAGAGGGGAAGGCTTCGGCCCTTTCCTTGTTCGGTTCTACCTCTCAAGTTGCCAGACACCCTAGTAAATGCAGTTATGATGCAGTTTATGCATCTTCCAGGGCTGCTGCATTTGGGTCTTTTATGAGGGGATACATCTAGCTTTATCTTCAGGCTTTACCTGATGACATGAAGGCAAAATTATTGGATGATCTTCTGGATAATAAAAAAATCTTTTTGGTACTGCTGCTGCTACTGAACTTTTCAAATCTGTCCAGGATAAGGGCAGTGCCTTGCAGGAATTAACATATTTTTGTTTCTCTAGTTCTTAAGTTTAGAGGAATTGCACTTCCAGATTTGCCTTTGTTCGCAAACAGTCTTATCCTCTGCCCAAGGGCAAAAAGGGTTCTAGACATGTACCTCCTTCTAAATCTGCATAGACCCCTATTTGCCGGAAACCTCCTTTTCAAGACACCCAGGTTCCATTTGACAGTTTGCTTCAGTTTTCCCTTGGCCATGTTACCTTGTCCCTTTGTTTTTCCCTGTTTCTTCAGAATTGGTTAAGGATCACAGTAGACTTTCTTGAGTTTTGTCCATTATCCACCAAGGGTGTTTCATGGTTTGGAAATCTCTTCCTCCCTTTCTGGGTATCCCTCAGCCCCCTTGGGAACATCTTCCTCTCTTCCCAGAGGTGCTTCATTATCTTTTGACCAAGAGTGCCATTCAGGTTGTGCCCCTGCCCAGGAAGGGAGGGGGGTTTATTCCAGAATGTTTCTGGTTCGTATAAGTGAGGGTACCTGTGGACCAATGCTTTGTCTTTTCAGCTCAACACCTTTCTCAAAGTCTGCTCAGTTTGGTTGTTGTCTCTTCAAACTTTATTTTCTCTTCTTTGTCCTCTTTCTGTTCCACGGGCCTTTCTGCTCTCTCTGGATCTCAAGGATTGCCTACCCATCCCTTTTCAGGAAGTTTTTGCATTTCTGTTTCTTTCTTGCATTTTCAGTTCTCTGCTTAGCCCTTTGGCCTCTCTACTGTCCCAAGGGTATTCATCAAATGCCTTGCTCCTCTCATTGTTTTTTGCAGGATGAGAATGGTTCAGATCTTTCCTTATCTGGACCATCTGCTCATTTAAGCTTCGTCCCCCAAGACTCTGCTTCAGGATTTCTAGTTTACTCTTTTCCTGCTGCAGAGTCTGGAGTTCACTATAAGCTTTCAAAAATCAGCCTTCAAAAATCAGCCTTGAATCCACAGGATCATATTTTCCATGGTTGCAGGATCCAGTGCATCCCCATGCTGGTATTTCTGCCTGCTGCCAAGGCCCTGTGTCTGATTGCCTTTTTCTAGTCTCCTCTTCCTCTGGATTCATTCACACCCAGGGGCTTTGTCAGGGTACTTGGGTTTATGGCTTCCACCATTCCCATGTTGCCCGTGGCCTGGCTTCATAAGAGAAACCTTCAGTGGTACCTCATAGCAATGTAGCTTCAACATTGTCACCCCATAGACTTAGTTCCCTTCCTCTTTGTCTCAAACTGGAGCTTCAGTGGTGGATTCATAAACTTTTGCTGAACCAGGAGCTTCCTTTCCTGTCTCCAGTCCCAACTGAAGAGCTCTTTACACATGCCTCAGACAGAGGGTGGGAAGCTTTCTCAAAGTTCAAGATATCTGGCCTCTTCATCAGAGGTCAGGCCACCTCAACATGAAGGAGATGAGGGCTCTGCTTCTAGGTCTTCAGGCTTTTCATACCATCTTTCATCTTGGGCCCCTGAAAGTTTTCACAGACAATATCACAATGATATGGTATGTTAACAAGCAAGGGGTACAGGGTGCTACCTCCTTTGCAGGCTAGCTGTTCAGGTCTGAGATCTAGCTGTCCAGTATCAAGTAATTCTTCAGGCTGTCTGCATTCCCTCAGAGCATATTCTAGTGACAGACCCTTTAAGCAAGTCTAGCACACAAGCTCACGAAGGGATGCCTCACAGCAATTTGTTCCTTTTGTCCATTGGTGGGGTATTTCTCAGGTAGATCTTTTTGCCTCCCCTCTGAACAGACAGCTTCCTCTCTTCTGTTAGAATCCCAAGTTCTCTGGCTTGAAAAGCAGACGCCCTGTCTTTTCCTTGGAAGAGTATGTTTCGGTACGCCTTCCCACCCCTTTCCCTGCTTCCGCGAGTCTTGCACAAGATCAGGCAAGACACTCCCAAAATCTTGTTGGTGACTCCCTTTTGGCCCATACATCATTGATTCCCTCTTCTTTCTCACTTGGCCAGGAGTAATCACCACAAGCTACCTCACCGTGTAGCCCTTCTCACAGATGACAAAGGGGTCTCTTATCCATATTCACTTGTCCACTCTTCAACTGACGCTGTGGGTGATAGGATTTTTGATCCCTATTAGGCACCTTTTTTTTTTCTGAGGAAGTGCATCGTGTCCTGCAGGGAGGGCAGGAAGCCCACTACTAGGAAATCATATATATCCAAATGGAAGCAATTTTCTGTCTGGTGTTTCTCTTGCCATCAGGATCCTCTGTCTGTGGAGGTTCTTTTGATCCTGTCATTTGTGTGATCTGCTCCATGCTGGGTTGGCATATTCTTCACTTAAAGCTCATCTTTCAGAAATTTCTGCTTGTCTGCCCTTGAATCCTCCTCAGGCCTCTTGATCTGCGGTCAGTTTCTTCCAAGTGTCTTTCATATCAGATCTTCCTGGAAGCTTATTCAGTTCTATTCTTGAAAAATTGACTCTGGCTCCTATTGAGCCTGTTGCTTCAGTTTCTTTACAACATTGTACTTGGAAGACTGTTCTTCTTTTAGTTCTTACTTTGACCAAGAGGGTTTCTTAACTTCATGGCTGTTCTTCCTTTCTTAGTTTTCCACAGGGGCAGGGTCTCTCTTCATATTAATCCATTTATGCCCAAGGTGGTCAGTGAGTTGCCCCTTAATCAGTCTATTTATTTGCCTTCCTTTTTTCTTCTCAGTGTGCCAGTGGGAAAGTTCTTCACACCTTGGATTTGCATAGATAGCTCAGATATTTGGAAAAAAAAATGAAAGTTATTCACAAATCTGAGCAGCGTTTTTGTTTCTTTTCATCACATGTCTTTTGGTTTAGCTTTGTCTAAGCAGACCATCTCTTCCTGGATTTCTAAAGCCATTTCTTTTTATTATAATTTTCATAGCAAATGTCTTTCATCTTCAGTAAAGACTCACTGTACCAGAACTGTTGCTTTCTATGTTGCTTTTTTCAATGGGCCGGATACCAGTTCCATACTTGGGGCTGCCCGCCTGATGGTCTGTCCATAATGTCACTAAGCATTACAAGTTAGGTTTTATTTCCAGAGCTAGAGCTGGCTTTGCCAGAGCTATCCTGTATGGGTTTCTTGAGGATTTTTTCAGTGCCATACTCCTTCCAGGTTTCCTGTTAAGCTTTTGTACTATCTGCTACATAAAGAATACAGCAACAGTAATATGAAGGGACATAGTACAGTTGTGTAAAATCTTAACAACAGGAGATGTCTGTCGCTTCACTGTTGCAATATTTGCTCCTTCCCTGGTGCCCCCTCTGTTCTATCCTGCTCTCCTTGCTGAGGGGTCCTTCTCTCTTTTCTCATTCTGGATGCAAATGTTCCTCCTGGGATTTTTCATTTCTGAAATGTATGCATCTGTATGTCACCTTTATGCCCTACACCTTGCAAGGAGAGCATGCACATGACATATGGCGCCTATACTAACGGCTTTGGTGTACTGGCCAGACTTTGGGCTATCCTTGGCAGGAGATCACTTGTGTAAGGAATATTACAACAGTCAAGAGAGGGACATCTACTGTTATGTTGTGATTTTACACAACTATACTTTCCTTACAGCTGGACTTCATTTAGGTGAGGACAGACCCTACAGCTGTGATTTGGTATGTAAGCAAGTGAGAAGGAGCTCGGTTTTAGCTGCTTTGCACTTTGCTCAAGCAAGCCTGGGAAATCTTTTAAAGTGGGTGTAACACTGACTCGGTCTGTATCCTCTCAAAACATGTATTTGCAGACAAGCTGAGCAGACCCACACAAATGGCTGCTAAATGTTTTTTTGGATCTGATCATGTTGTGAAGTGTAGTTGCCATTAAACCTGTTTGTCTCTCATCTGGGCAAGCAAGTGAGAAAGTTCTGTGGCAGTACAGCAACTCCAGAAACATCAAAAACTGAAATGATGCCTTTCCCTGAATAGGACAGGTTTGTTCTTTATACCGTTTCTCTGATTCCCTTGATCCCTAGAGTACTGATCAAAATTGAAGTGGAAAGACCAAGAATAATCCTAGTCATACCCTTTTTGCAAAGGCAACAAATCTTCTGTCTCCTGAACTAGAGAAAAGTACATAATGTGTTACCTCAGCAAATTCAAAAGCAGGTCAGTGAAATTCCTGACTCAAAACAGGGTCTGTGTGCTACATTCAAATCTGACTATTCTAAGGCTGATGAAAACTTGAATGATCTTGACTTGATTCTTGGTAGGCACAAGTATTCTGAGGGTAGGCAGCTAGGAAACCTAATTCAAGTAAATCATGCCTAGTTAAATGGAAACAATTCTCCTTCTGATGCTAGTGAAGTGGAAGATTTGTCAACACCTAATATCATGCAGCTGTTCGGTTTAGTACACAGACTGTCAACAATTCTGGATGCAAACAAGTTTATTAGAATAATATGATACAGTATATCTCAATATAAAGAGATTCATGCACAGGTACAAGCCATTTTATATTCTGAAATAGAAAAAAAAAACATACAAGGGTCAAAGCTTGCATAACTGTGGTAAAATCCATAAACACATCTTTATGGTGGAAGGAGTAAATAAATGCAGATGGGAGGATAGCTTAGAACCTTTCCCATGCTATTATCTTGATATGGTTTTGTTCATTTTCAACAAGCTTATCTTCAACTGTGTTCCATGCAGGTATGTGTTCCATAAAATACAGGATACTTTTCAAGGTTGCATGATTAGAATAAACATTTAAAACCAGCTTGCTAAGCTCTAATGAACTAACAGAAGTCAAGCTGCTCCTTGTACGAGAAAGAAATGGAAAAACCTGCAGCAGTTTTAAGCTTGAAGATTTGTAAAATAAGCATTAGAGATTTCTGGATATAAAAAGTGTACACACACCACTGTTAAATTGCCAAGTTTTTGTGATATAAAAAAATGAGACCACAATAAATCATTTCAAAACCTTTCCCACCTTTAATGTGACCTATAACCTGTACAATTCAATTGAAAACAAGCAAATCTGTGTGCTATGGATACAGCAGCATACAGAACAGAACAACATCTAAAGTTATGGTAAGATTTTACACAACAATACTTTCTTCGACCTGTTGGCTTTCTTTAGAAGCAAGGATATGAGAGAAATTGGGGAAAGGCATACAATAGACAAGGGGGGCCAATTGTGAAGGAGAGTGTCCCTGTGTGATTTCCCCGGAGGGGGAATTAGGGCAAAGTAGCTGCTGCACTTGTTCAGGGGGGATGCAGAGAGATCGCAGCAGGGCTGGCCCCAGTGGCCAGAATATTTTTTCCGTTACCAATGGATTGAGATATGACTTGTGAGGCATTAGGATGGTCCTGCTCAATTTGTCTGCAGTCACATTGGAACTCCCCAGAATATGTGTTGCAGTTAGAAAGCGGTTGGATAAAATTGAACATTGCCATACTTGAGTGCCACCCTATAAAGAGGGTAAGATCTGGTTCCCCCTTGCTTTTTGATGTACCAGACTACTGACATGTCCATTTGAATCGCAATTATTCCCATGGGGAGAGCGTCTTGGAATGCCTGCAGTGCTAAGAGCACTGCCCTCATCCCTAGAACATTGATGTGCAAATTGGCCTCTATCTGGGACCATGTGCCTTGAACTATCTTTCCCAGAAAACAAAATCAAGGGTTGCCAGCTTAGAGGTTACCTTTTCTCTAACCCCTTCAGCTACTGCTCCTGTCAGAGTATCTGAAAGTTCTTTTATCAGATATCGTTGAAGTCTCGTGAAATGTGCCGTGTAATTCAAGGCCTTAATGTAAAGTCCGATGAAGCATATGTGAGCTTCCTGAATCTATCCATTGTCCTAGACTCTTTTTATTAGGAGCATGAGTAGCAGGACTTTCATCAGCAAGTTCCTTTTTGGCGGCTGCAGCTACCACCGTGGCATCTACTGGTATTCCTTTCTCCCAGTGCTTCTGATCTTGGGGAGCTGACAAAATACAGTCTGGTCTCTTTGGGATTGGCTCAATAGAGTCAGGTATCTTCCAAGCCCACTGTGCAGTCAATTTAATCAGATTGCCTGCGGATGGAGAGATCCAGGAGGTAGAGGGTCGGGCACGAAAAGCCTTTAGGTATACTGATTCCTCCCAAGAAAAGCTGAATGGAAGACCAGCCACCCCTCTGTTTCAGGAGCTCAAGAATGTCTCCAAAGGAGACATCTACCGGGTGTGACCTTGGGGAACCTTCTCCTTCATCAAAATTGTTATCTTCAATGAAAGGCTCTTCAGGGGAGTCTAAATGCTTCCTCTTGCACTTCCTCTTCAGTGGGATGGACCAGAGAGGTATCTGAAGAGTACATGACCACAGTGGCTGGATCCTGAGACTTCATTGCCCGCTGTCCCAGGATAGAGGCTGGAGGAAGCTCCAGCTGAGGGGAAGGGCAGGACTGTAGGTCCAGCGAGAGTGATGTCGACTGAATGCCAGCAGTGGACAATGCCCTCTCTATGGCTTGGAAGGCAGGCCCCCCATAGAGGAATGGGAGCCTGGAACCATGGTCCCGTCACGCACTGAGGAGGCCTCCTCCGAAGCCGGTGTCTTGCTAACAAAAAAAAAAAAGTGCAACTACTGTGACCTGTTAAAGCACATTCAACAAGGGTAGTAGCCACTTCTGCAGTCTTTCACTCCAGAGCTTCCATTGATGATATTTGTGCAGCAGTTACCCGGGGTTCCCATCTTAATTTTGTTGCTGCATCTGGAGCGTTTCTCCCCGGGCCTCTGCTGAAAACAGGCTCTGTGGAACCTAGTCGGAAATTCCCGGTCAACAAATGTTAAATAAAATAAATAAATAAAATTGCTCATTACAAGCTGGATCTGGTCTCTAGTGGAGGAGCGTCATTTGTCTTGATGGTGCTCAGGAATATTCTTCTGTTCGACCTCCTAGGATTTGGGTAGCTGGGGACTCTGTCTCTCAGTCAAGGATTAAGTGAAGACTGACAACATCAGTTAAAGAAGTCATGTCTTACCATAATGTTCCATCTATGTTGTCTGTCTTCACTTATCCTTGATATTCCGCTTTCCTTCCACCTGCCCTTCATTTTTGTGCTGGAGCAGATATTTCCCGAAAGATTTTTTTCCTTTTAGGAATACAGAAATGTTTTCTGGTCTGTTACTTCCAGTGTGTCACTGTTTTATGCAAACTCGATCTGAGGTAATCCTGTGAGGAGCATTGCAGGTAAAGTTTTGCTTGAGAGTTTTGGAAGGTGTGAGCTGGAGTAACGGCCAAGTTGGTTTTGAGATATGGAACCAACCCCACAGTCGAGAATAAGTGAACATCGACAGCACAGATGGAATGTTTTGGTAAGACATAACTTTTTTTTTTCTTTTTTCAGTTTTAAGAGTGCACTTATCCTTTAAACAATTGATATTTGTGCAACTGGTAATAACAATGAAAGAAAAGGAGGAGGGAATTTGGAAGTTATATTAACATAAGGCGGAGAACAGTAGATAGTTCACTAAACAAAACTGTACGAAGCCAGATAAAAATCAGTCCCTGAAGCTTGTAGATGTAACCTTTCCCCCCTTACAAAGGCTGTGTACTACAAACTGTGAGGCTAGCCTTGGCTGAACAAACTGTTTGGGTTAAGGAGAAAAATACTGTGCTTGCAATAAAAATCCGTAAAAACAGTTCTAGCCACAGAAGTATTAAGAACAAAACAAGCACAATGTGCTTTGATTTTTTTATTTTTCTGATGTGGAGATGCTCACAAGAAGAAAAAAAGTATCCACAGCAGAATAAAACCAGCCAGTCACTTTCATGCCAATGTTCTTAGTATATTAATCTGTATATGTACATTACTTACTGTATAGACTCATCATTTTGTATTAGTGGAGTTTGTTTAAGCTTTATTTTGGTTCTTTATGCTTAGTACTGTCACTGAAATGGATCGGTTCATTTCATGATTTCTTTTAATAAATAATAAATGCAATTTAAGTTTTTTCACAGAAGCAGATTCCTATAAGTACTGTTTTTTTTTTTCTAGATTCCTGTGTTGTTGTATCATGGTAATCTTGAAGAACGGCGTAGACTGCTTCGCTTGATACATAAACGTCATGGCTTTTTGGAGGTCCACCCCGTTGTAATTACTTCATTTGAAATAGCAATGCGAGACAGAAAGAGCCTTCAGGTGCAAGAAAATGCTCAAACCTCTTTTTACATGTTATTTGCTTCATAGTTGTATATGCAGTTAGGTACATTTCATGTTTTTGTTGGTGTTTAACTTGTGCCATATGTGTTCAGAGGCCCAGAGCCTGAGGCACTGATAAATCTTGGCTTTTATCTTTTTTTGAGTAAGAGCAGTGTTGCAGGAAAGAAGGATCTTTGCTGCCTAACACAGGTAAATAATTGGATTCCTAGTTTCTTTTTGTCCTGTCTTGCCAGAATAGTAACACCGTGGTGCATATCTCATTTTTGAGTGTTATAGCTGATAACTTTGTTGTCCTATATTGGTTCTAACTGGTGTTTGTAACTGCTGTGGAAGCAGGAAAGTTAAGTTTTTACAACCACTTGATCTGATATTGTTAATCCTCGTTCATTCCTTACGTGTGGGTATCGGTTCTGACCTCGGAACCAAGCCGGCCATCTTCCAAGCTTGCATCAGCTACAAACCCTCGAGCTAAAAACTTTTACCCAGAATTCCCATCTCCCTGTTAACTCAGATTTCGTTTGCCGCATCGCCATTCGGTCGTGTCAAGCTACTTCTCTTGAGCAAAGTACAATATTTTTCTTCATGCTAAATTCTAAAACAGCCTTTTCTCACAGAAAAGTTATTAGATAGTTTTCTCTTACCTTATCGCATTTAGCGACTATTCTTTCTTGAATATTTTCTATTCCTTTCCTCCTCTTCACCACGAGGTAATTTCTTTTTTACCATGATTGGTAAATCCCCTTTCCTTCTTACCTTCGGGTAATTCTTGTGCCATTGCTGGTATTTTTTCTGGGTTTCCTTTCTTTCTTTCTAACATGGCAGATAAAAAAGGTAGTCCAGGATTTAAAAGATGTTTAGATTGTGGCCATAAATGACCTACTTCAGATGTACATTCCCTGTGTGTCTATTGCTTGGGTGTGCCTCATTTAACAGTTCACCCGCCCGGCGGTATTTGTAAGAATTTCTCTAACAGGATGTTGATTGAGAGAAAAAATAAATTAATATTGAAGGGGCTACTTAAATCTCCTTTTTCAGAGGCTATTTCTAGGTCAGAGGCTTCAACCCCTCCAAGATCCTATAAGAAAGAGTGATGAACATATAAAGGCCAAGTCTCTTCCTTCGTCCCCTACTGGGGAGCCCCAGGAACCGAGACCCAAGAAAGCTAAGCTTTCCAGTTCGGATTCGACGACTTTGGCTTCAGCGCTTTCGGTACCTAGACCTTCGGCACCAAGGCCATTGGAACCATCTGTGACTTCGGCACTGACTAGCGTGCCCATTACCTTATCGGTACTGAGGGGCTCCTCGGTTCAGACCTCTTTACCGGCACAACTGTCCAGTCGATGCAGACTGTCACAACGTCGATGGATTTTTCGACGTCCATTGCCTGTTCGGCTCTGACAACTTAACCGACACCGACTACCCTCTCAGCACCGACCATTCAGTTATCGGCACCGATTTTTTTTGGTTACAGCCCTAGCACCGACAACCACTTCGGTATCGACCTTATCGGTGCAGACCATGACTTCGGCACCGATGATTTCCTCGGTGCAGAAACCTGTAGTTCAGTCCTTTACAGCCCCGTTGTTTTCAGTGCAGACCTCCAAGGTGGGCATCGAGCTTGCTCCGTCTTTGGATAGACCTGACTCCACCTCAGCCATGTCCATGAAATCCACTAGAAGCCTCTCTGAACATGACGTGTTGCGTCTTGTGGATCAAGTGCTTTTGGCCAGAGGTGTCCCCGCCCCTCCAGGACCTATCCTGCCTCGGGAGGTGATCACCCTTTACCAAAGACCCCTACTTATTCTCCTCCTTCATTGCCTTTGAAGCCCCTTGATATAGCAGTCTTCCCGCTCTACAGTTCTCTTTATGGGCCTCACTAAGGAGCCGCAGTTGCCTTTGTGGCAGGAGAGTTTCGCTACGACCCAGGATGTCAGCTGTGGTGTATGTAATGTCGTGTTTCACAGCCATCCAGAGACTCCGAGTCGGCGGGCTGAGCCACTTAGGAGAGGGGGTGACCCCTGTCCTGGGTACTCACCCCTCTTCAGGTGGACTGGCCTTCCAGCTAATGGAGAAGGCTCTGGCGTCGGTTGGCGATCCTGTGCTATCACTCTCCCCGGCCTCCTCTGGACCGCAATGTGCACAAGTCGCTCCTAGTGGACACTGGGCGCAAGGGCCTCAGGATATACTCCCACAGGAGACCCCTTTTGCGCTGTCTTCCCCAGCTTCTCCCTCTGAGGAAGTTCATAAAAAGAGCTCATGCAAGAAGAAGCACATGGACTCCACAGAGGAGTCCCTTACTGTAGGCACAGACTTTGATGATGGGGAAGGGTCCCCTTGCTCGCCCTCTGAGGTATCCTTTGGTGATATTCTTGAAATTCTTAAACAGAGAGGTGACTGGCAGCCCTCGAACCCGACCTCTGAAGAGTCGTGTGTTCTTGCAGACCTTTCGCACCCTGCCCCCTACCTCCTGGGTTACTCCACCTGCTGACAAACTGGTCCAGCTCATCATGCAGCATGTGTGGAAGGCTCCTGACACCGTTGAGGCCATTCCCCGGAGGCCAGATAAAATTTTGTCCCCTCCTGCTACTGATCCCCATTGGTCCAAAGGTCTTCCTGTAGAAGCTTTGGTGGTGGCGGCAACTAAAAAGGACCTGGCAGAAGAAGAAAGCCAGACTGTCCATCCGCCCAACAGAGTCCCAGGCTCTGGACAGAATAGGGAAGCGTACTTTTGCATCAGCGACCTTTGCAATCAGGTCCCTGAACTATATGGCACACTTTACCAGGCTTCAAAGAGTATTTACCGTGGTGGGGGTACTGCGGTAGCGTTGTCGCCTGACAGTAAGACATTGTCCTGTTCGATTCTCAGCTAAAGCGTCTTCTGTGTGGAGATGTGCGTGAATGGGTGTACCTTCATTGAAGGTTGTACGTCAGGGCTGGCAACTCGGTACGTAAAAATCTACTGCCAATCATTAGCGGACCAGAGTTCCGCTGTGGCAACCCCTAACCGGGAAAAGCCGAAAGATACAACAACAGCAACCAGGCTTCAAAGGGATTTAATTTCTGAGCTTTCTGAAACTTTGGCTGGTGCTGTGTCTGATGAGGTCCATGACAAAGTGGCCTCTCAGCTAGCCACCATTGAATCGACATCTAACTCCTCCGTGCACCTGATATCTCACGCATCAGAAGGAGCGGCGAGTTCAGGCATTGTTCTGAGACGACACGCCTGTATGCGCTTGTGTAATTTCACTGAACCCTTCAAGGCTTCCTTTCTCAACGCTCCCATCGAAGCCTCTTCATTGTTTGGACCCAAGGTTAAAAGTACACTGGCCAGATGTGAACAGGATGGTAAGACCCTTTCTTCCGTGGGTGTTCGTTATTCTTTCCCTCAGCGGGCTTTCTCCAGAAACCAGAAGAGTGGGAAGATATAGTACAAAAAGGCTCAGGGTCCTTTCTGTGACACACAGGCAGAGTTCTCTCCTAGAGGCAGAGGGGGAAGCTCACAGGGAAGATGCCCTTTTCGGGGCAGAGGGGGGTCCGCTTAACCAGGGTTCCAGGGACTCTTTCCCTGGCCAATCCTACCAGCGCTCCTGAAGAGTGGCCCAACTGCTTTCCTCTGGAAGTGGTTGGGGGTCGTTTCTCTTTGTACCCTTTTGCCTGGCTAACCATCACCACCGATTCTTGTGTACAAAGGATAATAACCAGAGGTTATCATATTCCTTTGACCTTTGTCCCACTCCGCCAACAAACTTACCCGAGGTTCCACCCAGTCAAAGGGAAGAAGCAGGATTAGAGATTTCAAAATTGCTAAGAAAAAGTCATCCAGATATTCCCTCCAGACAAGATAGGATCCAGATTCTACTCAAAACTATTTTTGGTGCCAAAGAAAGCTGGGGACTGGAGACCAATTTTGGATCTCAGTGTATTGAACAAGTTTGTAAAAGTACAAAAATTCCGGATGGTCACAATACAATCTATCCTTCCACTTTTGTAAAAAGATAATTGGATGTGCTCGATAGATCTTCAAGATGCATACTACCACATAAAAGTGGCCAGACCATCAAGAAGATTCCTTTGCTTCCGTGCGGGAGCCAGTCACTAGCAGTTCAGAGTACTGCCCTTCGGACTCTCTGCAGCCTCCAGAGTGTTCACAAAGTGCATGGCAGTCGTCACAGCTCACTTGCAACTACAAGGATTCCAGGTGTTTCCATACCTAGATGACTGGCTCATCTCCGCCCCCAGCAGACATCTATTGGAGGAAGCCCTGACATACTCTCTCCTCTCTGCAGAAAGGCTAGGCATAACCATAAACTGGCAAAAATCCAATCTCACCCCATCTCAATCCAGAGAATTCATAGGGGTCATCTTGAATACAAAGAATTGCAGAGCATCCATTCCAGAGCACAGAATTCTAAGGAAAAAGCAACAACTGATCCCAGCCCTTTCAAGGGAGAAATCCACAGCTCAGTCTGTTCTGTAGTTGTTGGGTTCCATGGCAGCCTCTACCACCATTGTCCCCCTGGCCAGGTTTCACATGAGGCTTCTACAATGGCTACTGCTCACCCAATGGTATCCCTTTCAGTACCCTCTTTCAGCCAAGATTTGGGTATCTCACAGGTGCAAACAGGATTTAAATTGGTGGATGGCCCACAACCCATCACAAGGTTCTCGTCCCTTCTCCTCCCAGCAGCCCAAGGCTACAGTGACCATGGACGCCTCCCTGATGGGGTGGGGGGGGGCTATGTCAGGGACAGACAGTCCAAGGTACTTGGTCCGAAATGGAGGCCCATCTGCATATAAATGTTCTAGAGCTGAGGGCGGTGCTTCTGCCGCAAGCATTCCATCCCCTGCTGCCGTCTGGGACTGTTGCAATACAATCAGACAACATGGCGGTGGTCTGGTACATCAACAAACAGGGCAGAACCAAATCTTACCCACTCTGTTGAGAGGCCATGAGGATATGGCATTGGGCGATGGCTACTAACCGTTTTCTTGTAGCAAATCACATTCCCGGGAGTTCAACGTGATAGCAGACAGACTCAGCATGTGTATACTACAACCTCACGAATGGTCCCTGAATCCCTTGATAGCAGCGGAGATTTTCAACCACTGGGGTCTTTCTTGCTGCGACCTCTTTGCGACCCCGACCAACTACAAATGCAGCAACTATTTCACCCTGATTCCCCCTCCGGGACAGTCACCCAGGGATGCTCTAGTCCATGATTGGCCCTCAGGTCTACTTTATGCATTTCCACCTCTCCCCCTCATTCCCCAGTTTCTGAAAAAAGCCTGCCGGTTGAAGAGCAAAGTAATCCTCATAGCACCATGTTGACCTCATTAGATTTGGTTCTCCTTCCTTTGGCCTCACCTGCTAGATCAACCGTGGATTCCCCATCCAACCCCAGGGTTGATCTCCCATCCGCAGAATCTGATTCACCCCAACTTGAACAGCCTGAAGCTCACAGCTTGGCTCCTCCAATTCCCTTGATTGGCAGGCAGAATGATCTTTCTTTGCCAGTACATGACATTCTTATTGCATCTCATAAGTCTTTCACCAGAATTGCATATCGCAGCAAGTGGAAAAGATTTACTTTTTGCCTGAAAGAAAAACAGGTAGATCCTTTTTCAGCACCAGTGTTGATAGTACTGGAGTATCTAGCCACCCTATCAATCCGGTCTATCTGCCTCTACCATTAGAGTTAATTTGGCTACAATATCTAATTTCCATGATGGTGTCCAAGACTCCTCTCATGTCACACAAATTAGGCAAGAATTTCATAAAAGGCATGAATCATCTAAAACCCCCTTTTAGAGAACCTGCTCAACCATGGGACCTGTCATTAGTCCTACAAGCTTTGACAATGCCACCTTTCGAACCAGCTTCTTCTTGCGACCTCAAATATTTGTCATGAAAAACCTTATTTTTTGGTCGCCATTACTTCTGCCAGATGTATCACTGAGCTTCAAGCCTTGTGCATCAAGAGTCCATATTTAATTTTTCATAGAGATGTGTCATTGAGAATTAATCCTTCCTTTCTGCCAAAAGTGATCTCTGAAATGTCCATTAATCAAACCATTGAATTGCCAATTTTCTTCCCCAATCATTCAAACAAAGGAGAATATTGCCTACATATACCCCTAGATATTCACAGACAAATTTGCTTCTACTTGAACAGGATTAAGGCCTCTCATAAATCAGACCAGTTATTTTTGGCCTATTCTGGACCTAGATTAGGATGTGCTGTTGCTAAGGTCACATTGGCTAAATGGTTGAAAGACTGTGTGACCTTCCTTTATAGAAAACGTAGTATTCCGTTACCTACTGCCATAAAGGCTCATTCTACAAGGTCGGTGGCAACTTCTGCTGCCTTCTATGCCAGAGCTTCTTTACATGACATTTGTGCAGCTGCAACTTGGGCTACCCCTCATACCTTCATCAATCATTACAAATTGGATTTGGCCTCCAGGGGAAGAGTATCTTTCGATTCTATGGTGCTCAGGAATGTCCTTCCATGAGACCCTCCCAGGAATAAAGGTAGCTGGGGACTCTGTCCCACACATAAGGAATGAATGATGATTAACAATATCAGATAAAGAAGTTATGTCTTACCATAACGTTCCATCTGTATTGTTGATCCTCGTTCAGTCATTACGACCCTCAATCCTTCCCCGTCCTGTGGCTTCTAGTGGATCTCACCATCCGTTTCTATTAGGTCATTTGACCAGAGGTAGCCTCTACCTTCTTTAGACTTGCAAACTCAATCTGAGGTAACAGGGAGAGGGGAATTCTGGGTAAGAGTTTGTAGCTGACGCAAGCTTGGAAGATGGCCGGCTCGGTTCCGAGGTCGGAACCGATACCGACATGTAATGACTGAACGAGTATCAACAATACAGATGGAATGTTATGGTAAGACATAACTTCTTTTTTTCTTGAGTTATATTCATATTTTACTTTGTTTCACTACCTATATCTGTTGGGGACAGTAGTACTGATCCAAGGATTGTAGCTTCTCTCACAGACAGTAATGATGTTTAAAATTATATTTTGGGTGTGGATTTTTTTTTTTTTAAAGGTCCATGACATTTCTGGAAAAAGCTTAATAACAAGTATGCCTACAAAGACAGATTTCACCTAAGGATGACTATTTCTAGTGTTTATTTGGGGTCAGAACAGCAGAGCCTAGCCTTTGAGCACAAAATTGCTTTTGATTAAAAAATAAATAAAAACTGCTTTACTAAGCTTAAAATCTATGGGCTTTCTTTGAACGTAAAAGGCCTGTAGGTGATTAGTGTAATAGACATCTGCTGTTCTAGGTGGAAAACCTTATGCAAGCCCCCAAAGACAACAAAAAAAAGTCTGAGTGCAGACACTGAAAATGTACATGACTGAAGGAACCTATGGTGAAAAACACAGTGGGTAAGTCATAAATTTATAGTGACCCCCCCCATCAGTTCTACTAAGGCCTAAGGGCTTCGCGTCACGGAGCTGTGCTTTGTGCATCCCCCCTGATCATGGGGCCTTGTTTAGGTGCTTTTTGTCACTCTCATGATCTCAGTGAAAACATGTATTTTTTCCACATATGGTTGACTAAATGAGGGAGACCGTAGGCTGAATGCCATTTCCAGGCTTCCATGATAGCCTCCTTTCTTTTCAAATTTCAGCTTGCATCATCGGACTTCTCCCACCAAGATGTTGCGACTATTTTAATGAGATGCTGTCGAATGCCCACTGCTCATCAAACTTTCTGGATGAGCCCCTTCCCACAAAAAAGATCTTTCATCCACCATCTTTGAAGGGCTTATGTCACAGTGCTCCCAGGCACATGCCTTACTGACATTGCTGCTGTCTGTGCCATATTTGATTGTCAAAGATTTTGCAGAAGAGTATATAGTGGCTTGACAGAGCCTTGGTTGGCTACTCAGACTTTAATATCAGGATTGACTTTCCCAGCAATGTGAAAGAGGGACCATCCTCCTAATCTGCCTTTAACAAATGTGGAGTATTTGTGCAGATCTCTTTCTTTTGAGTTATAACATCAACAAAAAGGAAATCACATCTTCAGACTCTCCTCCAGAAGTAGATTCCTGTGTAGAGATGCTTAATTCATTACATCCGAGTGATGCCTCCAGGTGCATCTGCAGTTAACTCCTACTGACGCCTCTAGGTATCAAATATTGATTGTTCATATTTGCATCTTCTTCTCTCGGCTTTTCCCGGTTAGGGGTCGCCACAGCGGATCACCAGTCCGCTCATGATTGGCAGTGGAGTTTGTGTCGAGTTACCAGCCCAGCGCCCAACTTTCCACAGAAGGCGCACGCACGCACTCACGCCTAGGGCCATTTTAGTGTCCAGTCCACCTACAGCATGGCTTTGGGATGTGGGAGGAAACCAGAGCACCCAGAGGAAACCCACGCGACCACAGGGAAGACATGCAGACTCCACACAGAAGGCACCCCAGCCAAGGATCAAATCGGAGAACCTCTTGCTGTGAGGTGGCAGTGCTAACCGCTGCACCACCGCGGCAGCCTGCATGTTCATGTTTGCATCAATAATTCCAAAACCATACTATGTACAAGGTTTTAAAAGATTTAATCTTAAAGCTTACACAGCAGCAGACTCAACTGCATTAATATTTGACGACTATCCGGTGTACGTAAATAGATATTAACTGTTATTATGATATTAATTTATATCTATATAATTTTCACTTTTTTTTCTAAATATCTCAAAAACCAGGTAACACAGACAAGAGCTTCTTAGTCTCACATGAAAGCTCTCAAACTTGAATAAAATGCTGCTGACAATGTCTGTGTAACTTGAGTGGTTGCTGAGATATTGTAAGTTGTTTACAAAATATTATAAATGTAATAGTTACTTTGTTTACTGTGACTTATAAAATTTGGTTTAAGACCTAGAACCTAAAGAATACTACCACTATAAAAAATAGTTTGTGCTGAAGAGTTTGCCATTTATACTACTTTCATAATTCATGCGGTTCCAGAGATATGAACATTTGTTTGAAATGTGAGAACATAATTTGATTCTGTCAAAAGGCTTAGGCACTGCCTTGTAATGAGGAAGCATTTTATAGAATGCTTGAATAAGTTGTCTTATGTCACAATGATATGTAGACATCTTCAATATAGAACAGGGGTCTGCAACCTTCACTATGAGAAGAGCCATTTTGGCTCCTCTCCCATCAAATAAAATTAATCGGGAGCCAGAAAACCTATTTGAACCTTTAAATTAAAACACAGCATATAAAGTTTTATATATAGTTATTATCCTAAATATAAAAGAACTAAGTTTATAAGAGCAATATTTAAAATCCGTCCCTATTTTTGTTCCTTTGTTGGGATTGTTCGATCGCTGTGTCTGTGTGTGTGTGTCTGTGTGTGTGTGTGTCTGTGTGTGTGTGTGTCTGTGTGTGTGTGTGTGTGTGTGTGTGTGTGTGTGTGCCTGTGTGTGTGTGCCTGTGTGTGTGTGCCTGTGTGTGTGTGCCTGTGTGTGTGTGTGCCTGTGTGTGTGTGTGCCTGTGTGTGTGTGTGTGCCTGTGTGTGTGTGTGTGCCTGTGTGTGTGTGTGCCTGTGTGTGTGTGTGTGTGTGTGTGTGTGTGTGTGTGTGTGTGTGTGTGTGTGTGTGTGTGTGAGATATCTCTCAACCTCTTTGAATAAGAAATCTGGACAAAGTCATAAATAGTGGGGCACAAAGGCCCAGGGACACTTTTTGAATATTGCTCTTTCAAACTTAGAAAGTTGATAAAATAACATATTTTGCATTAGCATGAATTTTCTGAATGGTATGAAGTCTGAAACTCTAATATCTGTCGTTTTCCTGACTTCAGCCCCCAATGATTTGCCAGTAAAACCACAATTTTATGAGAAAGACCAAGAATATGAGGCAGAAGTCAGGACATTTTGCAAAAATCTGCACAGTTGAGAGGGAACTGTGTATGGTGTCTGTGTGTGTGTGTCTGTGTGAAATGCATGTTAACAGAAACCATGTTATTCTAACAAGTTTCTAAGAGCAATTCCATCCCTGTTTTTGTTCCCCTTTATTTATGGCTCTGTCCAGATTTCTTGTGGTAAGAGTTTGAGAGGTATGGAAACCTTTCAGGAGATGCTGCTACTGCCAGGGGATTGCTCTCTGTGTGTGGAATGCATGGCAACAGAAAGTGTTATTCTAGCAAGTTTATAAGAGCAATATTTAAAGGCCATTGCTCTGTCACTGTATGTGTGTGTGTGTGTGTGTGTGTGTGTGTGTGTGTGTGTGTGTGTGTGTGTGTGTGTTGTGCGGTAGAGTGGCCATTATTTTTCAAAGCTACAGGGAGCCACTGCCGAGGGGTGGTAGAGCCACAGGTTGTAGACCCCTGGTATAGAAGAACCAAGGCTGGTAGTCATTAGTTGTCTTCTGAGTGCTTCACACTTTTAAAGTTGACTTTCCATATGCCCAGCTCTATTTCATACAGGAATAAAGCCCTGACTATGACCCAGAACAACTGTGTTCAACTACTAACTCGTCAGCTGGAGAAGTTAGTCACATCCTTGGAGAAGGGAAGCGGTCTGACTCACTGCATTGCTGACTGCACCAAAAGTGTTTGGGTCTAGCATGCATCACTGTGAGTTGGGTGATGACCGCACAGCACATTAACCATGGAAAATGGCCAAGAGTTTGTAGCATGTCTCCTTAAGAAGCATTGATAGTAGAAGTCCCAGATGCAATTGAGAGATTGGACAAGGAGGTAAGGGACCCACACATGAATGATAGCTTGACTGGTATCTGACTCTTACCTATGAAGGGGGAGTGTATGGGCTTTCATATCTCTTACTACAGCCAAGGAATGAGTGGGCCATGGGGCTGTGGGTCTGGTTGGGGAACAAGTAGGCCACCTCTGTTTTCAGAAAGATAGAAAGGTGGTTGATAGGCCATTTCAGACGAGGCATGAAGCAGGGAGGTAGTAAGGGTTAAAAGAAAAGAAGCAAAATTCATGGACCCTGACTCCTAACCAGCAACTGCAAATATCTGTATAAAAATATAGTAGTGGATCTTGCCAGATTCTCCTTGGATGCTGCTTGCAGAATGATACAGAAAACCTTCAGATATGGGAAAAACATTTATACCTATTTCACCTTGCTGATTAGTGTTTTTAACTATTAAACCTATGTGGTTTGCCAGACCCTCATGATTAAATATCAGGCAAGCATTCTCAGACAGCAGATATAACAGAAGTTGTCCTTGATCAGGCCATGAGGGATAGGCTTGCTGTACTAACCCTTATAAATATTAAAGTAATTAAGTATGCTGTAAAATGTAGCTTTGGTGCAGTAGATTGTCTGTACTAGCAGCAGCGCAACCACAGCAGTTGTATGTTGGGAAACTTGGCTTCGACTTCGTCCCTTGCTTGATGATGATGAGGGGCAATTTGGATGACTGTCTTGGTAAAATTAATTGTATGGACCCCTTCACTAGAAATGTTTACAAAAAATGAAAGAGAAGGGGAAAACTGTGGAATCTTTTTAAAATTGTTTCACAGACTTATTGCCAGATATAGTGGGAACTACCAGTGAAACAGTAGCCTTTTTACATAGAAAGTGGTTCGAGGCTTACTAGTTCAAGGGTGAGCCTTTGAGGAAAACAAAAAACAAGCATGTAGAGGTAGTGGACTGCATGGTAGAGGGGAGAGGAGACAAGTTTCCTGCTTCACGGGACTATAGTGATCACTACTGGCTGGTACTATGAAATTCCCTTCCCCGTTTTTCCTACCGCCACCTCCCACTTCTGCATATTCTGAGGGAGGGAGACTTTCCCA